>NW_013952424.1:1614924-1618833 GCF_001266775.1 Austrofundulus limnaeus
TCCCCCTAGGGGGAGAGCCACGCCCCTCCCCACTCAGGAGCCCCCATCAGCCCCGCTTCCAGGAACTGTCTCTCATAGTTGAGGTCTACCTATGATGTCAATTACAGGCCTCTCTCATCTTTTTAAGTGGGAGAACTTGCACAATTGGTGACTGACTAAATACTTATTTTCCCCACTGTATATACACACACATATAAATGGGGTAGAGCAATGTTTACCACTGTGAAGCTTCCCCTCTTTTAGTAAAAACACTGTTTAAACATCCAGGAACTGAGATCAATTGCTAAAGTTTATGTAGAGTGATGTCTCATTATTTTCTGAAGTAGGATTCTCACTGACTCATCTTTGCTTTTTTTCTGGGTGGGGAGCATATGTTGTTCAAAAACCTGTAAATAATTTTCTTTATTGATGTTTCCTTTCTAGATGCAAGTTTCTCATCCCAGAGGCACTAATGCACCCCCATACCATCAGAGAGGCAGATTTCTTTAGTAACTGTGCCCTGATAACACATCTGATGGTTCCTTCCCTCTTAAAATAGAGGCTGTTGCAATAGGAATGTGACACTTGATTTGTCCAACTTACAATAATCCATTTTAACTTAGTTTTGGCCCAGAGAACATGGCGGCAAACTGTATCTACAGACATTGTTTTGTATAAGTGTTCCTGAGCCCATGCAGTGATGTCTGTAACAGAATGATAACTTGATRTTATAGAGCTAACATCTAGCTAACAAATGAGTTCAATAAGAGTTTATCTGTTGCTTTATTTTGTGTTGAAGCACCAAGAATGAACAAAATCACACAGTATGTTGGGTTTAGAGAATGATTGGGAGATTAATGCTCCGCCTACCAAACAATGCCTTTTTTTTCCTGCTTACCAACATGACACATCCCTGCTGCACACCACAGTTCCCTGTCACAATCCCACAAAACACAGCAAACCAAAATTTACCCTTAAATCCTCTCTCGCACAAGCACTTTTTGACCCTCCACCCTCCCTCTGACTATTCTTTCTGTATGTTGTTTTCTATATTTAATGCATGCTGGACCCCCTCAGTCAGGTCATGGTTGTCCAGAATGCCAGGTATGTGATTTGCCCACTCTGTTTTGGGTAATTAGTTGTCTGTTTGGTCACACGATGGCCATGTTAATATTGATTACAATGGAGTGGAAGAATCATAATTCATTGCGTGTCACAGTAACTCCCTTCACTCTTCAGTAATTTGTCATTTTTTTGATATGTTCCCTTTAACTTTATACGTATCTTGGATTTTGAGGGGGTGAAAATCCCCTTTAAACTAACACATCTAAACACATATTCCCCTGCGCTGTTGTCTTTTCCTTCAAGATGGTCTGTTTTTGTTTCCCCCTGTTTTGTACTAAGAATCCTTCACTAACGTCCAGCATTGCCCCTCCAACATCATACTGCACCCTTGACAATGTGCCCTTCTCGATACAAATGTGCAATTTTGCTCTGTTGCACTGATTCATGCCATTCTTTTCTAGTACAGTAGAGTAGATTGTTTGTCTTTTCTGAAGTAGCTACTCATACCTTGCAGTCTTAATCAAATCCTACACTCTGCAAAAAACATCCATCTGTAAAAGTCATTCATTCTGTTCCACTGAAACATTTATTTTTCCTCCAAATTAGTCAAATAAATGCTTTCTGACATTAATTTCTCTTAAATCCAAACACCTTTTTTTCCTCAAAAAAATCAGACGAATTATCTATTTTTTTAAAACTGACCTTTTTAAAGACATCGTTTTACACCTGTATCATGAAACCACATCTAAATTTTGAGGCTAAATGACTTGATGGACATCAAAATGGACTTTTTTGCAGCGCGCCCTGACGTCATGCACGTATATAGTCTCTTACATTGTTTCCATCCAAACCCCGCCGCTCACTGTCACCTTCCTACCCTCGTGCCTCCACGTTGTGCCCTGCTCCAGCAGCAGCTTGTTGTGGTTGGTCCACTAACCCGCATGCGAGCGTGCACGATGACAAAATGCGTGTCTTGTGGTCTGTTCCCACAGCGCCGAGAACAAGAGGAAATCCAAACACGCGGGGAGGAGTCTCAATCCTGAGTGGAACCAGACTGTCATCTATAAAAACATCCACCTGGAGCAGGTAGTGTGTCTGCTGGATGTTGTGCTTTCCAACACTGGTGGCGATGGATGTGTGTTACGTTTTATGGGTGTGTGTTCCAGCTGAGGAAGAAGACCTTGGAGGTGACCGTGTGGGACTACGACAAAGGCTCCTCCAACGATTTCTTAGGAGAGGTAACCCTTCCTCTCAGAAGAGTTTTGTTTTAAATCTGAGTGAAATTAATAGTTGTTGTTTGCTTTATTATTTGCTGCTAGGTTCTCATTGACCTGTCCAACACGTCCCAGCTGGACAACGTCCCCCGATGGCTCCCGCTTAAGGAGCAGAGCGAGGGGGACCACCACCGACGCKCCCACTCAGGCCAGGGCCGACACGGCTCCTCTAAACCGTCCTCGCAGCACTCCTCCCCCAAAACCACTGCCTCCGCACACGATAATCAGGAGTCGCCCAAATCGTCGGTCATCAAGAGTCGAAGCCACGGGATCTTCCCTGATCCAGCCAAGGGTAGGACTCGATGAACCCCCTCTTCCCTCCCCTGCCTGACTCAGTCCCTGTCGTTCCCAAACAGCTCCCTGTTTCCTCCCTTCTTCTTTCTTCTTTTGGCTTTTTCTCTCTTCCTGTCTTCTTGTTTTCTCCCCACACAGTCATATCATCTGTACTTCCAGCACCGTCTTTGCGCCCACTGTAGCTTCTGCTTCACGCCCCTCTTTTTGCTTCACGTGGTCTGTTTTCTTGGTTGCCATGACGTGTCCTAGCTCAGAGGCCTAGTGTTAGCTTTCCTCTCTGTTTCCTCTACATCAGAGCGCAGTATGGCTGTGGAAGGCTTTGTCTGCTTCCATATATTAAAAAAAATCTTCAAAGTGAATTCAAATTTGATCAAATTGCTTTAAGAGTCCACAGATTCAGTAAGGCAGTCACTAAGCAGGCTAAATTTACAACCCCTCCTTCACCACAGCAGGTAACCACCTCTACGTTCACTGAAGGGTCGACGTTTGTTTTGGTAATTTGGTGAATCTGGTTGTTTTAGACACACAGGGGACCGCTCTCGAGAAATCTCGCAGTAGTCCTGGCACGTCGAAGCCTTCCTCGTCCGAGGGCCAGAGCCACAGCCAGCACTCTCGCTCACACGGCGCTGCACGCTCCGGCAAAAGCGCAGCACGCCACCACCATCAGGACAGCTGCGGCGAAGGCAGCGGAGGCGCTGCCATAGCAACGGGTGAAGCCCAACAGCAGACACAGCCGCCACAACGCCTCCAACCAAGTAAACCAAGACGCAGATAAAGCCCACGCAGCATGGCCTCCCTGCACTCTTTTTTTAAACGTTCCTTTATTTTTCTTTCTTGATTCTAGTTTCACTCACTTTTTACACTCTAGTCTGTTCCCCGTTCTATCAGCACGTTACTTACAGGTCCGAGCAGCTTACCTGCAGTGGTGAAAACTGTCTCACCACCTCATTGAAGCCATAAAAGCTTAAAAAGAAAACTTGTTTTTTTAAAGAGACACAACCTGCAGGAATAATTCTTCCTTTTTATTTATACTGCATATTCTGATGTCTCTTCTCAAAAAGTATTTATTTGAAAGAACATCAGAAGTCTCCAGATTATTCTTTTAAAAGATTAGAAATGCAGCATAATTAAAGGGGCAATATTATGTGTTTCTCAGGCATACATTTAAATACTATACCATAATAAAGTATCTATGTCACCTTTAGATGTTATTAAAATGCTGGTTTTATATTTAAATAGAAAATAAACTTATCTTCTCATCACTTCCTCTTGTAAACACCTTGAAATTGGCCTCTGT
>NW_013952424.1:1618915-1628164 GCF_001266775.1 Austrofundulus limnaeus
GTATAACATTATAACATGATATAAAACTCAAAAAAGTTGATTTTACATGATATTGCCCCTTTAAAGTAAAAATCATAAAAATCTTACATTTCTTACCCCTCCATAAAAAAATCTGCTTTTTGTTTTAAAGAATAAAGTCTATTAATGAGCTCAATACATTAACAGTCCTTCTTTCTACCAGATGTTTTGATTAATTTTGATTAATTGAGCCAATTTTCAAAACTAGAACAAAATAGCTTAAAGCCCCGTTCTCCTCTTTTTAATTTGATTCCTTTTTTCATGTCTGATTTTTAACATTTATTTTAATAACAAGCAGCTGTTGTGAGCTCCTCCACTGAGATGGCTGTGCATGCAACACCYCCCACCCCCTCCCCTTGTCTTTTTKGACCCACAATGCACCCCAGCAGGCGCCGCACACCTCTCCTGTTAAAGACACGCGGGAGGGGTGGATGCGCACGGCACACTGTGGCTGGCATGCGATTCTCCGTCAAGCTGGTTGCCATGGTGAAGGCAAACCGCTCTCTAAATCTCCATCTTGCTCCTTCCTCCTTCCATCTTGAACTGCAATCCCCATGACCCTTGTTCCCCGCTGTCGACCCCCCTCCGACCCTTGACGTCTGATCGGTGCCTGTGGGTGAAAAAAACAAACAAAAACAAACAAAAAAAAAAAAAACCAACCAGGCCAAAATGGCCGCCTCCCACTGAGGCACCAGAGACACAGCGTAGTGGGCGTGCTCACCATTCAGAGAGCCCAGTCTGACTGGCTGCCTGACCTGCCATCCACCCTGTTGGCCAAAGGGAGCAGAGCAGACGGCAGAAACCTGACCCTCAGGAAAGCTGTGTCAGAGGAGAGGCCGCAGACCACCGGAGGTGAGAGCCAACCCAAGAGTCCCCCCCACTCCCCTCCCCTCACCCCCCTTTTTGTCGTGTGACTGAAGCAGAAAAGGAGAAAGAGAGAGTGAGAGGATGCGGTCCTACTAACGCACACCTGCAGAAAGAAAAGAGGGCAGAAAAGAGACAGGAAAGGCAGAGAGAGAGAAAGTCGCCGGCGTGATTCATGCAGCAACTTTCCTCACGGCCACAGACACAGCTCACTGATGCCGAGAAAAAGATAGATAGATATATTTAAAACGCTGATATGATTCATTTCCAGTTTCTGCTGYGTCGTGACTCCGGCGCGGCTTCATTGAGCTCTGTACCCAACAGTGGTGTTGTGTTGAGCGGCCTGAAAGAAAGCTGTGTGGGCATGGATCCTGTTCTGCACCACAGCCACACATCTGAGCTCCATTCACACTCACACTGMCCCATCGGGCCTTTCAGAACCAAACTCCACCGTACAACAGAAAGCATGTACGCACTTTTCAACCACTTCTATAAAAGCATACATTCACAAACATTTGAAAAACATCACATAAAACAATCTTATATAAAAACATGTGAGAACACTTAATATTTCATATAGAGGATTAACAACTTAAGTAGCTTTTTGTGCCTCTTGTGTAGTCTGCATTAACGTGTGTGTATGTAGTGTTTTCATGTTTATTCTTATCATTGTCTTGTCTTTAAGAGAGGCTTCAGATAAATATTTGTCTGCGCTTCTTTGCAAGTCCTCACTGTTTGTGCAATTCATTACAGTCCAGTCTTGTTTACTAAATTGCATAAAGCTAACTGCAAAAACTGAGCACCTAACCAAGTTTTAAAATCTTATCTCCAGCCAAAAAGTCTTTTTGATCTTGTTTTGAGACTGATTTACTAAGCAAGAACTGATTGTGTAAGAAKAATAATCTTGTTTTCAGACTGTGTAAGATTATTTGTCTTGTTTGTCTGAAAAGTTGACTCAATTTAAGTCAAAAATTTCTGCCAATGGAGTAAAAAAAATAACTTGGTAAAATTCTTGAAATACTTGATTTGACTCATTTTTTTCTTATTTCAATAATCTTACCAAATAAAATTTTCTTACTCCATTGGCAGAAATTTTTTGACATAATTTGAATCAAATTTTCAGGCTAACAAGACAAATAATCTTACACATTCTGAAAGCAAGATTATTATTCTTACACAATCAGTTCTTGTTTAGTAAATCAGTCTCAAAACAAGATCAAAAAGCCTTTATGGCTGGATATAAGATTTTAAAACTCGGTCAAGATGGACATTTTTGAGTGTAGCTTTGGTTTTTGTGTAAGACAAGTGCGATTTTTCTGCCTTTTTTTCTCTGGGTGGTAACGCTTGTGGTTGATTCTGCGCAGCTCGGTCAAGCTACAGATCAGGCGATGCCCCCGTCACGGCCGCCTCCCTGGACAGCGGGCTGAGCGGCAGCGCTTACAGCCTGTTGGAYGAAGAGGGAGAGACGAACGAAGTGGACAGCGCCATCTTCCAGGTTCCCCGATTGTGAGTGACGTCGTCGAGTTTGTACATGTTGAACACTTGTCACTGATTGCTTTCCTGGTATTTTACACAACTTCGTACAGGAAGCCAGTAGAAATCCTGACAAAACAAGGAATTTTTAGAACAAAAACCTCGCATCATCTGAGCTTGTTTGCTGTTATCTAGGCCAAGACTAATAGATATAAAGCTGYAAATTAAACCTGTAGCTTGTAAAGAAAAATGTCAGAACATCTATCTCTGGCTGCAACACAAAGTAGGTCACATATCAAAGCAGCTGCTTTCTACMAAACTGTGTTTTTTTGTCGAATAAAGCTAAAATCTTTCATCAGTTCACAAAATGATAAGTTGGTAACAATAAATTTTCTTTTATTTGATTTTAGACTTAAAGTTTGTATGGTGTTGATGCCAAGAGTTCCCTTTTTTAAAGTATTATTTTTCCTTCTCTCTTTAGTGGGAAGATCCCAAACGGCACAGACGTGATTAAATCATCAATGGGACACGGTGATGCTGAAGGTTAGAGAACACTATGTGTTGCTCGCAGTTTTTGCATTAATCTGAAATTAGGATTTAGTTTGCCTCATTGATATGAAACAGAAAGTATTTAGAAAAGCTATTTATTTATTTATTTTCTGTTGACTGTGGCGTTGATGTTTGTCTCACTATGACTAATGCGAAGGTGGGAAGATGACTCTTAAAAAACTCCTCGGCCTCGCTGAGGTACAACAAACCTGGAGATGGGCGATTCATTCACACACATCACGTTTTTCCTTTTGATGCTCAGTTTGTCAAAACACACTCGTGTCTCCATTTCTTCAATTAAGATGAATCATTTTATACAAGGTTTATCTCGGCCGATAACCAAACACTTATCAAATCTTCACACTGAAGTGTAGCAATTCTATGATTATTATTTATCTGCAGAATGTGGGTGGAATGTTACAACAAAACGAGAATCAAAGCTCACAAACCAATTTTTTCATTTGCAAAAGGTCTTAAACAACTTGCAGGTACATTTTTTTATCATGTTMGTATGTTTTTAACCACAAGAGGGCAGCAGAGAGTACAACAGAGCAGACCTAATCCTTTCTGTTGAACCTTGAATAAATATCTGTGTATGCAGGTAAGACTCAGGTGATGGGGGAGATCAAAATCGCGCTAAAGAGGGAGATGAAGACAGAAGGGGAGCACCTGGTGCTTGAGATTCTTCAGTGTCGCAACATCACCTACAAGTTCAAGACTCCGGACCACCTGCCTGGTAACAAATATAAAAATAGGTTTTAAAAGCAAGTGGATGAAATTGCTGAAATTAGCACAAAGAAACAGAATGAGCACATGATTGCTGATTTAAGCAGTAAGAAGCTGAAATTATCACAAAAGGGGAAGTTAACTAAAAAAAAGCTCAAATTAGATTTAAAAAGTAGCAAAAAACACACAAAAAAGCTGAAATTAGCAAGCTGCTGAGAAAAGCACAAAAACAAGTCAGAATGATAGCTTAAAAGGCCAATATTCTGTGTTTCTCAGGCATACACTTAAATACCATACCATAATAAAGTATCTATGCCACCTTTAGCTGTTATTAAAATGCTGTTGTTATGTTTAAATAGAAAATAAACTTATCTTCTCATCACTTCCTCTTCTAAACTTGAAATTGGCCTCTGTCTCTTAAGAACCTCCTTCTGCTTCTGTCCCGTACATTTCAGATTTCTCAAACATGCATGAATGAGTCAAAGCAAGGCTTTGGGCATGTTTTTTTTATGAGAGTATAACATTATATCATGATATAAAACTCAAAAAAGTTGATTTTACATGATATTGCCCCTTTAAAAAAAGCTAAAATCAGCCAAAGAGAATCTGCAATTAGTACAAAGGAGTTTTAAAAAGCAGAAGCAGAACAAAATGTAAAAACCACAGAAAAAGATTATTACAACTTTTAAGCGTTTTAAGAATGTTGCAGACAGCTACATTCATATTCATTTAGGGGAAAAAAGGCCAAAAAAGCTAAATATCTCAAAAATATAAATTGCTAAAGTACCAGAAGTCGTTGCCAGAATGCCCTGAAKGAGCTGAATGTTTTGATGCATAAATTTTTGAAATAACACAAAAATTGCAGAATGAATTAGGTGCTGAAAAATATGCGGATTCATTCMCACTACAATATGCATTTCAGTAGGATTAGATATTGTGCCAAAATCCCTCTCAGAGTCATAAAATCTTGATGATCAGCTTWAAGGCAGTGCTTGTCTGCATCCACAGACCTGTACGTGAAGCTCTACGTGGTGAACATCGCCACCCAGAAAAGGATMATCAAGAAGAAGACCAGAGTGTGCCGCCACGACCGCGAGCCATCTTTTAACGAAACSTTCCGCTTCTGCATGAACCCGACCGGACACTCGCTACAGGTAACGGCCGCTAAAGTTACGGCAATCTGAGAAAAAAAACAAAACAATTCAAGCGTGAACTCGATCTCTTCCTTCTGTTCCTCTCGCTCCAGCTGTTCCTCGTGTCCAACGGCGGCAAGTTCATGAAGAAGACCCTGATCGGCGAGGCCTACGTGTGGTTGGACAAAATAGACTTGCGGAAGCGAGTGGTGAGCTGGCACAAGCTGCTCGCCAGCACCGCTCACATCCACTCATAGGAGAAATGTTGCTTGTTTTGCTACAATAATTTTTTTTGTTTTTGTTTTGGGAGTCGCCCATGAAMGGTTATGTTGTTTACAGGAAAAGAACACATGTTTACAGGACATTAGAGCGAGTAAAGCCAGAGCTGAGGAGAACACAAGAGCTCCAAAATCAACCAGGGATTAATCCACGTCCACACACACACACACACACACACACACACACACCGTTACTTTGCACAGAATCACTCACACAGAGGAGGGATTTTATTCCAACGCAGAGATACAGGGACGCGTTTATAGATTAGAATTTATTTATTCAGATGTTTTTATCAGTTAACGATTCTTTACATCAGCACTCGTCATCGCTTTAAGGAAATCTGCAGAGTTTTAATGATTTACAGAGCTTTTTAGGAATGTGATACTGAAGGCTATTTATTTTTGTACCATAATGTGAGCTCAGAGTCCTATCATTTGTTTGATCTATTATTGAGAAGAAAGGGAAGCGTATTTTTTAACACTGGCGTTCCAGTTCAAAGGAATTAAAGAAGCAAGCATTTTGATTTTATTTTTATTATTTATCTGTTCCCCCCGCACCTTTTTACTTTAGGTTTTCTCAAATTAAAGTTATTGTTTGATAAAGGATTAATATATATCAGATTGGATACTATACAGTATATTGTGCGCATGAGTCTATGAGGCATGCATTGCCACATGTTCTCCACCTCTAAGGTTCACTTTGTATATAAGTGTCATAGCTGGACATGAATATAAATAGATATAGAGATATCTTTATCACAGACAATCAAGTCTTGATGATTGTGACTTAGAAGTTTTATTTACCCTTGATGCCCCATGAAATGAGATGGTTGTTTTTATTTTTATTTTATTATTTTTTTTACCCATGAGTCTAACATCTGGTTTATCTTTGTTTCCAGAGGGCACGCTTTTGTGGTATTTTGCACTTTTTTCTGCTTAGAATGTAAAACTGACATATATCTAAAGGTAAAGGTTTTCTTTAAAAAAAAAAAAAGGGAGGTGAAACGAGACTTTTAAACAGAAGCACTGGTTTGTTCCATCGTTTTGTTTCTTTTAAATCATTGTCCACCCCTGAAATCGTCGATGTGTCGTCTTTAAACGCCTCGTGTGCTCGTTATCTCTTGCGAAACTTGTGTTTTGTGTGGGTCAGGACACGGTACTGCCGGCTTGTTCGATATTCAGTCCAACTTAGCAGTGAAACAACACTTAACAGTCGAGTGATTTCTATGCAACATCCATTGTAAGGAAAGTAATAGTAACTACATCTTGACTTGCCAGAAGAGAATCGTTTTGAGTTGTATTTTGCACTGCTGTTTTGTATGTCCTGCACTAAATGGTTACCCCTTTAATATGATTTTTATTTTTTTTTATTTGGTTTTATCATTTGATTTTTGTATCGCTGCGCAAATCCTAATTTGTTGCCTGTGAGACTATTTCACATGTTGTATTATATTTGTTTACAGTACATATCAGGTGTACAGAATAACTGAAATGTTTACTTTTATACACGATGTAGTACTTGTTTACAATAATTAGAGGGCCTGAAACTCAGAGATCTAACTTTTTTTTGGCCCTTGAACACATCCATGAATAATTCCACGTTGCTCGTTAATCAAACTAAAAGAACTGTCTTTTTCTGTGCATTTCCCTTTTGAACACTTTTTAGGTTCCAGTTAGCTTTTTAAAAACTACCCCAAAAAAATAAAGAGAATATGTCATTGCAATCGAAACTACTGTAGTCTTAAAACGATAGTTTAAATATTTAAAAGTCAGGTTCTGCAGAGAGATTGAAAACGTTTCGAGTAGTTCTGACCGGACTGACAGGCTAACCGTTAGCCTGTGCGGGGTGAAATTTCATGATGAGAATTTTGTGTTTATTAGCAAGTGAAAACAGCAACCCGGAGCAGCTAGCTTTAGCATTTCCTGCGCAGCCTGTGGCRACTGCTGGAATTTAACAGCAACGTTAAACATATAAAATTATGTTCACATAAAAAATTTGAGATTGAACGTGTTAAAAATTCCCCTTTGATCCCAGCTGTATTGAACTAGCCGTTAGCTTTTCCATCTGGTAACAGATAAGATATTTGTTATTAATATTTTTCTAAAGAACCTGTCTTAAAAAGAATATAATTTGAACGTTAAGTCTCTTTATCTCTTTATTTAATTTTGTAGTTGTGTGTAGCGCCTTCATACAAGTGTCACGCATGCCATCTACACTACTTTTATTTTGAAATTCAATTCCAAAATGTATCGCAACACACAATGACGTATACATTTTCACACACAGATGCCGTTTCTTTGTTTTCAGCCTTGTAAATACATAGATTTTTTATTATTATTATTATTTTAACTGGGGTTTGGGGAGCAGACATAAAACAAGGGGTGTGACGCCGGAAGCAACAGGAAGTTGTTTCCCTCGCCATCACTACACAGCAGAGAAAATTTAAAAGAAAGTGTATTTTGTCTGCTTTTAGAGACCCAAATACACCCAACCCCTTTACACAGAACACTGAGTTTACCACAATCTAACACGAAGACGTTTTATTGTAACAACTCGAGTAGTTGCAGGAGAATTTAAATGTGCTCACTGGATGTTGCATGTTCTGTTGGTGGTTCATACTATTTTTGTGTCCAGATATTATTACAGAAAAAAAAACATGAGAAGAGGTTTAGAATAATTTATAGCAAAAAATAAATAAATAAAAAATGTAGGGGAGAGCAGTGGTTGTGGGGGGGAGGAAAGAGAAAAATAATCGATGACGTATGCTGACTGTACAAAGATTATGCTTGTAAAACCTGTCTGGTTTTTCACTTGTAAGTAAACAAACAAAATAATAACTGTCATGGTTTTTGTGATTGTACACAGGAGGTATTGATAAATTATGCAACATGTGCTGTAAAAATGGCTATTGCCCCATGTCGAAATAATAAATATCAGTACAAATGAAGTGATACCGTTGTGCGTTGCCATTGATATACAAAATTCCTGACTGCAACACAGCTTTGTATTTTTTTGTCTTTCATCTCCTTTCTTTTACATTTTTAAACTATTTGTTTTGTCCAAGTTTGTTCCCTGACACGCATGATGTAGTAACACAAAATTGCCAGGAGGTGGCGCTATATATTTCTCTTACTGCCACAGGTGTTTCTCGTTCAGTCTGATTAGTCGCTTGATTGGACCGAGTGAACAATTAGTGTTTATTAACGGCTCTTTCTGTGCTATTTCGCTTTAAATATAACCAACACAAGGTAAGTGGGTRTGTTTTAAGTTGTCTTCTCTGTTCTGAGTGGTTTATTTGACACACCTGTTGCATGAACGAGCGATTAACGTGACTCAGCAGAACATGAAGCGCGTGCACATGCAGAATAGTGGCCCTTAGGAACTATTGCTCTAAAATATTTAATTATAATTTGTTTAAGGAATATAATTAAACGGCTCTCCGTGACAACAAATGTTACGCAACATTTAATAGAAAAAAATAACCATTTTATCTGTTTTGAAAAGCTTCATGTTCTGTACTGATAATCTGCCCGAAGCTGCACAACAGGTAAATCAAGTACATGAAAATTAATTAGTTGTCAGCTTTGCATTCTTGCTAATTGCCACAAATTTTGTAACATACTGTTTTAATAGAAGTCAGGTTTAGTCAAGTTATTTTTAAACCTCTGAAGCCCGCCATGCCCTGCCTGCAGGGGCAGATTGCACTTATTTTCATTAAGCTAAGTTCTTCATTAAACAGACAGGTGGTAGCTATAGAAATGTCAAAATCTTTGCTAAAAACTCAAACCATCTCTATGTTCACCWGACGGTTAAAATGATAAGCAGTTGAAGAAAACTCATTGGGGTTTAAGAGGTTAATTAGCACTAGTTTTACAGAAAGTAGCCATTTTAAAGTTTTTTTTTGTATGTTTAAAACATCATACTTTTCAAAGTGTCTGTGTTTAAACACACATGCACAACACAAACTGTCTAAATTCTAAGTGCCTGCATTTAAGCATTTCCCCTGCAGGGGGAGTGATAAACTAACTTTGTGGTGTTTCTCTCTGATTCATGAAGAGTTATAGTTTTATATAGTATAATAATAATAATAATAATAATACTAATAATAGTAGTAGTAGTAGTAGGAGTAGTAGTAGGAGTAGTAGTAGGAGTAGTAGTAGGAGTAGTAGTAGTAGTAGTAGGAGTAGTAGTAATAGTAGTAGTAGTA
>NW_013952424.1:1628199-1634543 GCF_001266775.1 Austrofundulus limnaeus
TAGTAGTAGTAGTAGTAGGAGTAGTAGTAGGAGTAGTAGTAGGAGTAGTAGTAGGAGTAGTAGTAGGAGTATTATTTTTAGTAGTAGTAGTAGTAGTAATAATAGTAGTGGTAGTAGTAGTAGTGGTAGTAGTAATGGTAGTAGTAATAGTAGTAGTAGTAATATTTTATAGTTTTTATTTTTTTATTTTTAGTAGTAGTAGTAGTAGTAATAATAGTAGTGGTAGTAGTAGTAGTGGTAGTAGTAATGGTAGTAGTAATAGTAGTAGTAGTAATATTTTATAGTATTTATGTAGTTTTTTTTATATATTTTAATATTATTTATAGTGTTTCTCTTTTATTCATGAAGTCCAAACTAATATAAAATAATTCAAATGGCCTGGTGAGACTAATGCAAGACTTTTAGGAGAATCTTAAAGGGACCAGAGGCAAACTTGAGGGTTTTGGATAGCTCCTAAACATAGGATGGTAATWTTGAGCTCTGAAGTCAGATTCACCTAATTTCATGACTAGATTTGTCTCAATATAGAGAAATGTAGCATTAAAGGGCACAACTGCTCTATTTTATGTTTCAGTTCCCGTTTAAATTTATTTTCTATGCAGTTGCCAATATTCACCTTTTTTTTCTTTCCGTGGCTCCTCCCTCTCTGTTTGTAATGCATCCCTCAGATCCATCGCTTCTAAAGATGTGTTTGTTCCCTTCTTTTACCTTCAAAGATATGGCTTGYGTCAGGTCGGGGCATTAAACCGAGCTGCTGTCACTCTGCATCTGTGATTCACCGAGTGTGGAGGTTGATCAAAAAGACAGATCTCTGGCAGAGCAGCATCGGGCGACGTCACCGAATGCATCATCGCCCAGGTTAGATGGAGGTTAGCTCTCTTTGCAATTCTAAAAAGGCGTCTCGCATTTATTCAGGAAATCACTTAGAAATAAAGTTATTCTTTGAGTAAACATGCTGCGATGTTTCAGGGGACAAATGACAACTTTTTAGTGGCCAGTTTTTTTTCTGAGAGAGAACCAGTAACGTCTTAAAATTATTTGTTTAATTGTTTTACAGTGAGTACTCAAAATAATCAGACACTTACAAAAGTTAGACAATGACACTGAAACACCTGTCATGTTAGTGTGGGAGGTTTCATGGCTAAATTGGGCCAACCTGGTGGCCAATCTTCATTATTTGCACATTGCACCAGTAAGAGCAGAGTGTGAAGGTTCAATTAGCAGGGTAAGAGCACAGTTTTGTTCAAAATATTGCAATGCACACAACGTCATGGATGACATACCTGAGTTCAAAAGAGGACAAATTGTTGGTGCACGTCTTGCTGGTGCATCTGTGACCAAGACAGCAAGTCTTTGTGATGTATCAAGAGCCACAGTATCCAGGGTAATGTCAGTATACCACCAAGAAGGACCAACCACATCCAACAGGATTAACTGTGGACGCAAGAGGAAGCTGTCTGAAAGGGATGTTATGGTCTAAAACCAGGTGTTTCACTTTCATTGTCTAACTCCTGTATCTTGTCTGTATCCCATCAAAATGATTTGAGGCAGTTTTCAATCAATCAATCAATCAATCAATCAATCAATCAATCAATCAATCAAATTCTTTGTAGTCCATGAATGAGTTTTTCCAATGGACTATATTTCATCAGGAAGTTTTGGTCCCTCAGTATTATTTTCTTGCACACACATTCTGGACAAAGTCCAAACTTCCATGGCTTTATCTTATTGTTGCCCAAACAGTCGTCCTACCAGGGACAGGAGGCTGTGATGAAAGACTGCATAGAGCTGCTAAGATGATGTCACCATCGGTGWATATGGTCTACACTCAGCACACGTTTGAGTCGGAACAGATCAGTAAACATGGACGTTAGCTTAGCCGAGATGAAGACTTGCCCTTTCCTCTGAACTTTGTGCTGTTTGAGTGAACTCACAGCTGATCAGGTAGTATTGCTAACTATTTGACAGATCAAGGCCTCAGTTGTAATAGTGGGCTATTATTAGACCACTCAGGTCTCTRGTCCCCAGAATGGGGGAGTGGTTCCAATAGTCCTCATGAACCAAAGAGTTTAGTAAGGATCAGCTACAATGCAGCAAAAAGAAAAAAAAAAACCTCAGAAGCTCACATCAAATCACTTCATATTCCCCCTAAAGACTGCTTCCATCACTGGATGCCCCTCCCCCTCCCCCACCTCTTGGCCTCAACTCCTCGTCCTGACAGAAAAGCTTTCACTGATAGTAATGTGATCAGTCAGCGCGCAGAGGGTACGAAGGCTGCCCCTGTCCTGAGCGAGACATCWTATCGCACACACATCGCCATTACGTCGTCTTTTCTGAGTTAAGGTGGAATTATGTCCATGAGCATCGATTCAGAGGAAGTTTGAACTTCACTGTTGTTGAATGCTCAACTCCAACATTTCCTACCAGGACAGCTGTTTAAATTCCATCCAAACATCTGGTTTAATGATATACATTTGGACTTGTCCATGAAGGATTCATCCGTGTCACCTCATGTAGAGATGGAGCACACGTCTCATCCTCTTTGCCAAGAAGACACTGTGCTGGGATGGCGGTGATTAAAGTTTAAACTTGGAAATCATTTGTTGCCAGGGTAACTCACTCGCCCAGCAGAGTTAATGAATGAAAGGAGGTTGGGTGGAGAGGATGGGTGTGTGTGTGTGTGTGTGTGTGTGTGTGTCCGGGGCACTGCCTTATTTATTTCTACATTTATCTATTTAGATTTGTTTTTGTGAGTGCTCTGCAAGATGCATATCAGCTGGCTATGCAGAGCGGTGAATAATGTGACAGGAAATGACAGTAACGTTTCAACTTTTCAGACAGGACTCAGATTTGACAGATGTTTCCTCTTTATTGAATCATGGCCTGCAGCTTTGACTGATCTCCGTATGCTCACAACACAACGTCCTCCCCGCAATGTTGGCATCGGTGGAGAAAAGAGGCTRCAAATCATCCATTATCACAAATCATATGTGTTGGGAATGAGTTTCAGCTTAATGCACCAAGTTTTAACCTAATATGTGACCCATCGCATCGAAACGAGGATTAAGTTTGAAAATGGAGAAACAGGCAAATGTAGTGTTTTGATTAAAACACAAAAATGCATTTCATCAAAATAAATTCCTTATCAATGTTTCTTTTGAATGAACCGTGTGAAATATAATCATTAAAAAATTTTGAAGCATGTTTTTGAGCAGTAGCAAAAAAAATTAATAAATAAAAAAAGCTATCTGATTTTGAGGAAAAACACCTTTAAATTTTGAGATTTTCTCTGTGAGCTAGCAAAGTTTTTGTTTATTTCCAGCTGGGAAATCTCAATATTCAAAATCTATTTGAGATTTCCTCTTCATAATGAAAAAAAACCTCGTAAAAATTACATAAAATTAGGATTCAGACCAAATATTAATGTATTCTCATAACCAACAAGACAAATTAAGTCATATTTATGGTTCTGTTTATAATATCAGGATGATCCAGGTATCAAAATATAGCTTTTAAAGCCAAGAATCTTAAAATGTAAATAGGCCATTTTGACCAAATTTGACTTAATTCTCATTTCGATATGATGAAGGGTCACATATAGTAAATCTGACAGCATTGCAGCTGTATTTGTGTTAGGCATGATTTGCTGTGGTGGGTTCTTGATAATTACAGGTGTACAACCAGGGATTACTTTCTGACAGTTTCATTAAAATTCGTCCACAGGTTCACGTGGTATTTTGCAAACAAAGGGGCGTGTGCATTTACACAGATCCTAAAATAAAAGTATGAACTCAGGTTTACCTCTGCAAATGTCTAATAACTTCCTCCAAAAAGTAATCTTGCTCGTGTTTTCTGCATCATGTCTCTCACCTGAATGTGTAATGTTCGCTCTCTGAGACCGTGAATGAGTCACTAAGCAATGGCAGCTAGGCAACTCCCTGGACAGGTGGGTGAGGTCGGGGAGGTAGCTGGGCACACCTGCTCTCTCTCACACACACACACACACACACACACACACACGCACACGCACACACACACGCACACGGTCACTTTCTGTTTTACTTGCACTGATGTCTTCAGGGAACACGACCTGCACTAATTTGCACTTAAATGGTCTACAGATAAAAGCAAAAGCTCGGTGAGCTACATAAGTGACCTTCACACGACACTTAAAAGAACTTGAAACCCATGTACTGAATACATGTTCAGTTAGTTCTGATTGGAGTTTTCTTTTGTTTGTGTATGCCTGAGAAATTAATCTGTTCATGAACTCATTAGGATTTATGTTTTTTGTTTCTGTTTAAATTTAGTCTTCAAAGAAAGTTCCAACTAGATGCATTTTTTATAGACTGAGCTTTTAATAATTCCACTGGGTTGAACTTTTTTTCCCAATATAAGAGTAGTTTTTATTCATATTGTTTGTTTTTTAAAAGGTTTTCAGACTTTGTTAGAGTCCAGATGGTGCACACATTTTAGTTTATGGAGCTTCTGAATGAATGAATGTTGAGCAACAAGATTAAACTAAAACAAAGATCAAACCTAACATCTTGTGGGGGCTGCAGCTTGAGCAGGGAAGCTCAGACAACTTCGACCACAGCCACCTCTTCTGGGAGGATTCCTGGGTGTTCCAGGCCACTGTCTCCAGTGTGTCCTGGGTCTTTCCTTGCAGCTGGACATGGCTGGAACACCTCCTTATGGAGGCATTCAGCTCGGTCTCTACAGAGAACTGAACTTCTCACCCTATTTTTAAGGCAGAGCCCCATTACCCTGTGGAGAAAAATCATTTTGACTTCCTGCTTTTGAGATGTTCTTCAATCACTCCTCAGCACCAGCACAGTCTGCAGTGTCGCAGAAGCTGAATCAATCCAGGGTTGAGAGGAGATGCAGTTTAATATATTTTTTTTGAAATTGTATACATTTTTTAAAATATAGGTTGTGGATCATTGAAAATAGAGAATTTTGTTTAAATTTGATTTTAAACAATATTGTCAGTTATGTAAATTGTTTTTAAATCATGTGGTATTTAGTTAATAAAACTGCTTTAAGTGAATTCATTCTGCAGCACTTTTAGTTTAAGAAAAACCTTTTTAAAGTAATTTTTTAAAAATCCTCTAAGAGTGGTGCCTTTTTACTTCTGTTTTAAAACGTCAGGTGTTTGGAAACACCTGGTGTCCTTTTACAGCTCACCATCAAAGACAAAAGGGGCAATAAAAGCTTTTTTGTTGGTTGTTTATTAGCAAAATATCATTGGAACCACTCATCTGAGCACATCTGAGATTTTTAAAGCATTTTGCTCTCACTGAACCTTCTGCTCCTCTTCCTGCCTAACAACAGGTCCCAGAGGATCAGTGAGTTACAGTGAAACCTGAGAGGAGCAGCTATTTGCTCTGTAAATCTATTTGTGCCACTCAGATAACAGCAGGTGAGCAGCACTTTGCCTGTCGTGACTCTCGTTGACCAACACGCCGAGCTCGTTTGCTTGAACAGAGGCCAATAAGCAGGATAAAATTCAACTGTTTTTGGGAAGCTCTGAGGAAATGAAGCTTCAAATAAAAGCTCTCTCTTTCTGGTGTTTACCTCGGTGAATTTCCCAGCAAAGAGAAATGTCGCTTCAGATTAAAATTAGCAACTACAACCTTGGAGCAAATGGAATTTATTATCACATTTCAGCATAAACAGAGGCACTGCAGTGTTGGGACACGAAATAAAGATTCATGTATACAGATTAAAAGAGAGAGCCRTTATTAGACGGGAGTTTTGAGTTCTTGAAACGCTTGACTGAATCTGACATGGACTGAAAATAGGTCGAGGGCATGAAATGCTGTCAGCAGCACATGTGACCAAGCAAAGTTGTCCTTACAATTACCCTGAATGCTTTGTAGCCTGCTTATCAGGGATGCAGAAAATTAAACAGCAACTCTGTCTTATGATTGTCAAGAAGCAGATGTTTGATAATTGGGCAATTTCAATAATCTGAGTTAAAAGTTCAGATTTTTTGCAGCTTTCTATTTTTAACGATCTTCTGAAAATTTTTATAGAAGAGTTGGTTCCTGTCTGACCTGGACTAATAAGTCATAAAAAACATGACTGCCTGCTCTGAAATTACAAACAGACATGTCCCAAATGTTGCCATTAAACCATTTGACTCCAATAGGCCAAAAGTTGGAAATTTCAACATTAAAAACATCCAGTTTGTCAGAAATTTTCAAATGATATTAAAATATGCCTAGAAATGGACAAAACAGCTGAGTTCTTTACCAAAATAAGTTGAAAAACATATTTCACTTTTTAGGTGTTTAACATTACAAAGCAACAAATTAGTTTTTTACAGTGTAGACTAGAAT
>NW_013952424.1:1634562-1640678 GCF_001266775.1 Austrofundulus limnaeus
ACAGTACACACTTTACCAGGAGGCTCCTCGGCACGCGCTTTAATCCGCGGGTGGGCGGGGTGGAGGGGAGGTGGTGGCGGGGGGTCTCGGATCAGATTAGTTTCCAAACGCGCACCGGTGGCGGTGCGGAGGGAACGCGGTTGGATTTGTGCGTCTTTCTGTTTTTTCTTTTTCTTTTTTTTCCCTTCTTCTTCTTCTTTGCCTCGTGTTTCCCGGCAGCAGGAGGGTTCCGAACAGAACTATGGATTACTCCTTCTGTGTTCTGGTTCTGTTAAGCGTTTCGTCTGTGTCGACCGGACTGTTCCCGGAGCCCCCGGAGTGAGTACAGCCTGTTGGCTCCTCACAAGTCTGCGAGACGAGCCAGCTGTGGACTGAGCGTCTTTCTCTGTTTGTCCTTGTTAGCGGGAGAGTGGTTTGTGTCCAGATGTTGTCAGAGGCAACTTAGATTTTCTCAAACGTTATTTCTTTATTTAATTCCCAGCCTGTAGCTCTCTGTCACGTGAGTCATCTGAGTTAACTTTCTCTCTGCCACACCTCAGGGCTGCACATTACTTCATGTGTTCTCTTAACAAGGGCTTTTGGAATTAAAGGTCAAACAGACCCTTAGAGATGTTAAATGTTTTTGTTTGTGCGCGTCTGTTGGCAAAAAAATATCTCATGAAACACAAGTCAGATTTTAATGAAACTGTCAGAAAGTCAGCATTAAATGTACATCTACAGCTGATTAACTTTTGCTTAAAATGATCATTATGATGTGTTTATTTTTCTCAGATGATCAATAATTGGATTTTTGAGAATTTGCTTGACGACTTTTAAACACACATGAATAAAGTCAGTATTTTCTTCAATTATTATTTCTTTTGAACTTATCCTAAAAAGCACGCTGTGGCATCTTTAAAGACTTGTTCATTGTTTTCACTTTAAAGCTCAGATTCATATTCTGAGGTGAAAACCCTCTGCTCAGTCTGCAGAATGTTCATTTGGATTATGAGCTCATGTTGCAGATTAGAGATCCCCCTGTAGGGTATCACTCTTTCTGTCTAAATCGGACTCCCAGCCTCTGAATCTGCAGGGCTAAATTAAAAGATGCAACACTTGATCCAGCCCCAGTCTGAGGCTGCTGACCTAATTAAAGGCACCTCGCTCCTACATCAACAGGTTTGATGCTCCTGCTGCCTCTAACAGAACCCTCAGACAGCAGGCCTTGGTTTTAAACGCAGCCGATCCCAGAGAAGGTGGTGAGCCATCATGGCACTTAGCCTAATGACCGAGCAGTGATGTCAGACTAGCGGAGCGGTCTGCCCACTCCCTATATTTCATGGGCACTAAGTGGATTGATCTGTGGGTTGTGTACATAAAGAAAACACAGCTGCACACCCTGAGCAGACCGTGGTGGGGGTAGAGGAAAGCTCAAATCAAGACAAAAGGATTTTTCTTTTTTTGCGCAATTTATTCTTTTAGTGTCCTCCATTCTTTGCTTGTCTTGTCTTCTTGCTCAGTTTCCTATCCATCCTTTTTCCATTCAACTCCTTGTGTCCTTTTTATCTCTCCTCCTCGTTGTTACCCGAAGGCAGCTGACTGACATCAGATGTTGCATTTTAGGTTTGATGTTGGGGCTTGTTCTCCAGAGATCTCCATCAAGAACACTCAGAAAACGGGAGATTTTAAAAAAAGAAGAAAAACAGAATAGATGAAAAGGAGACCATAAAACACTAATGATGCCGATGAGTTTGATATTAGATTTAACAAATTAAAGGGTCATATTTTGTGTTTGTGACCTCAACTATCCTGATGGGAGGGCTAGACAAATAGAAAAGAAAATAACGACACCATCTCTGCCTGATTTCACACGGGTCAGGTCAGTTAGCTGTGGCAGCCAAAAGTTCATTAGTTGTAGATATGCATGCAGTGAGTTTCATTCAACTATGTGGCCCATCACATTGAAACGAGGATTAAGTCTAAAAGTTGTATGTGGAGAAAGATATAGTGTTTTGATTAAAGCACTTGCAAAAACTACAATTTGTCAAAATATAACAAATAAACGTGTAATCAATGTATCATTTCAATGAACTGTCTAAAATGTTATCGTAAAAAAATTTTTTGAAGCACTTTTTTGTGCATTAGCAATCAAAAACTCTATTTTGAGGAGAAACACCTTTAAATGCTGAGATTTTCAATGTAAGCCATCACAGCTTTTGTTTCTTTCCAGCTGGGAAATCTTAATATTCAAACACTATTTGAGGCTTTTTTTTCAAATGGCATAAAAAAATCCTCATTAAAATGACATAAAATTAGGATTTAGACCAAATATTTACATATCGTTGTAACCAACAAGACAAAATAAATATCTCTGGATCTACTACAGATATCAGGGTGATCTAAGTATCAAAATGTAGCGTTTAAAGATGGGAATCTGAAAATATTATTAGGTCGTTTTGACCAAATTTGACTTAATCCTCATTTCCATGTGATGGGTCACATATGTCAAGTGGGTCATGAGATATTTTGCTAACAAACACTTGTGCAAAACCCGATAYGAGCAAAATCATTACTGTCTGCCTTTCTGCAGGTTATAAGACCTCTARAATGAAACCACAGGTTCATTTTAGACTGCTTTTTGTAGAGAGAAGTCATTAATAAAAAATGTGACAAAAAATCTATGACTTTACGCACCACGCAGATTATTGCACATAGTTGCCTTGTATTTTGTTAAATGTAAAAAGGCCCGGGGCACTGCATTACCTTTTAAGATGAAATCACAAAGTGTGACTCTGTTGGAAAGCTGTGAAAATTATCTCATCAAATACGAATAAAAAAGACTTTTAACCTAGATTTTCATTCACCTTTTGTTGAGTCAAACTTAATGCAGAGATTTGAGCAGGATGAATCAACTGTAACAAGCAGCAGATGAAGGCACTGTCCCGGGGTTTCCTTGGCTGTGATTTGTGCCTCTTGGCCATAAGGGAGTTGGTGTAAGCACGTATATTTCAGGAGGCATCGAGCAGCTGAAGGCTGGAGCAGTATCTGTTACACATGCAGGGCTGTGAAATCTGCCCTTAATGTTTGCTCTTTAATCTTTGTTTTCATTCACTCTCACAGTTTTTTTTTTAACTTCTTCCCCACTCATTTCCCTCGCTTTCTCTCATTTGCAGGAACATTTTCTCTGTCTCTCATCTATTCACTCCCCTTCTAAACCATTCTCAGTCAAGGCTATTTTCAGACAGACCTCTGTTTTAGGGGAAGGGGTTCTTTGACTCTATTCATGTGTGTGTTTTGCTAAATATGGGAAGCTCAAAGTTACACATGTTCATGTTTGGAGCAAATTGTAACACCGGCGCAGCCTTATTTACTTAGGAATCTTTTGCCACATGGAAATTCCCAAGAATTTTCCATTGCTCTGTCGCTGTGGCAACCTTGGGAATGGCTACCAGCTGTGTTAAAAGGGAGCTGTTTGGTACAGGAAGCAGATGTATGCTGAGATATAACAGTGTGTGAGAGTGATGTAAAATGACTCTTTAGTTGTTTGAAAGCTTAATTATTTATTTATATGCTTTCTTTAACCAAATGCATAGACCGTTATAAAGAATTAGCTGCTGATATCATTATAGTTAACATTTCAGGAGACCAGAAGAGTTAAAACTGTCCCTGATTTTATTATAAGATTATAGCTTAAAACTTTGGCATGCTAGGTGTTGAGTGCTTTTATTTACATATTTAGCTTTATAGATAGTGTTTTTTATTTTTAACATTTCTTTTTCAAATATGTAACTTTTTTCTATAAATATTGCAACTCGGGTTCACTGAGTGACAATGGCATTTTTTCTTCTTTTCAATTTTGCACAAAGGCAGAATTATGCCAGCAAAGAGGATGACCTTTGGCAAAATTCTAGCTCTTGAGGTGTGTGTAGATGTGCATGTGTGTGTGGTTGCTGTCAAGGACACATCCTAATTATATCAAGAGGTTTAAGTGCAAAATATGTCTCTGGTGAAGCGCCACAGGCCCCGCTGATGTGTTATATTTTGAAAGATGGCCACAAAGTCCAGCCAGGGATGGCTTCTTTTGAGTTGCCTAATGGAGTTTTATTGAGACATAAGAGCTGTTACTGCTGGTGTTCARGCCACACTGGACATTGGGGTTTTGTGCAACTGGTCCTCAGTGCAGCACTGTTAAAAGATGGTGACTAGATTGATGTTAATGGGATGTATTGGCCACAGACTTGCTTTCTGACATCTTTATACTTGTTTAGTACACAAGGCTGTCTGCAAATGAAGCTGTAAGGTAGCTTTGATGTATAGATGGATGAGTCGCGTGTTTGCTCAGGAAGCGTGAAGGTGAAGGCAGGGATGAGGCGGTTTAGTCACTTGAGCCGAGTTCACAAAGGGCTTACAGAGGAGACTATGATGGCCGGAAGGGCTGATGAGCAATAAAAGCTACTCAGATCTGTCGTCTTTTCAAGACTACTTTTCTTTATGCAAATAATCCCCAACATTTCTTTCTTAATATAGCAGGTAAAGGTTGTGTGGTGGTAGTTTGGACACCAGTATTTTTCCTGGAGTCATACCAGCAGGTGAAATATCTGAGTCCCAGTGCCAGATATCAATGAGGAGAGGTGGTACATCGGGAAAAGAAAATAAATCCCCACCACCAAGTTTGGGTTGTCTTGCTTTTGTCTCCTGATGTTTGCTGGTTTGTCGTTTGTGTCTGTAGGTTTTCTTTCTCCTCTCCACACATCTGGTTGTGGTTAGTAATTATTACAGCTTCCCGTTTGTCTTCCGCTCCTCCTCTGCTAGTTTACAGGATACCCKTTACTCTTCCCCTAGATTGGGCAATTCATCTGCGCTTACTTTAGAAGTATTTATTTTTTATTTATTTCACTCAAAATATAAAATGTATATACAATATTTAAAAGAGAGAGGGAGAAAAAAAACAAGTTCTGAATGAAAATACATCCGACTTGGAACACTAAAATCATATTAGAGGCTTTTATCATTTTCCTCACCTTTCATCAGTCAACCAGTAAAGTTGCTTTTCAGGTATTTGAGCCTTCCTGTAACCCTCTTACTTTGTGTTTAATACCTGCCAGCATTACCCATTAATTCAAAGTAATCTCCTAGAATTTCAAGTCATCTACAACAATGACACAATGATGAAGGTGCCTGCATATCCTGGAAAATCCTGGTTTCCGGGTCAAGGAAGGACTGTTTGTTGTTAAACGCTCTGATTGGCTGAATAAACCCGAAGAGTAAAGGCAGAAACATCAATAAAGTTGTTCCAAAGAGGATGGAGACATTTACGAAGCCTGTAATTATGGTGTAATTGACCCCTGTAAAGAAGAAGATAAGACTTTTCTGTTCTACAGTGATTTAAATGAGGAAAGTGGACCGCAAGGGAAGCAGCAAATMATTTTCGTCTCTGTTAATAATCACATGGAAATGCAAGTTTCCACTTAAAGTAAAAAAATGTGGGAACAAATGTAAAGCTAGTTTTACAGATTTACAAAACCATCTTAATGGACCAGAAAAGAGTGAGGGGAGGGGCGAAACAAACACAGCTCTATCCCTGGTGGCTCAATTACTTAAACTGACATCCTCAAACATCCCTTTCTGTTTATTTTTTTGTGCATCCTGTTAACCATAATGATCTGTCTTTTTTCTTTTCTTTATAGGAACACATTAGAATCCCAAATTACTACCATTAAAGGATGATTTGGGCTTTCTGTTGCTGAAAGCACATCTTCCCAAAGGGTTCGGTTAGGATGAGTTTTTTTATGGCATTAAGAGATTAAATGTGGATCTGCAAACTAGGCTTAAATATGAAGTAAGCGGTTGTTTCTCTAAACTTTACACTTGGATTGCATGTCCACATATTTCAGATATTTCTTTGGTTTAAAGTAGTTCCAAGCAAGCTGCTATTTTTTTTAAATATTTGCATATTAGTAGCGTTTTTCAAAATGTTGCACCTGTTCTGGTGACATTTTTGACCCCTTGGCGACCTCCAACTATACCCCTCCAGAGACGGAAAACTCTGGTTACTGACAAACTTTGACAGGCGTGGACACACACACACACACGACCACACACACATATTAGTAGCGTTTTTCAAAATGTTGCACCTG
>NW_013952424.1:1644532-1649009 GCF_001266775.1 Austrofundulus limnaeus
GGACACACACACACACACACACACACACACACACGACAGCTGGTGTAACAGAGTCATTAAAGTGGTGGTGAAAAAGGGAGAGCTCAGCCAACAGTACTCAGCGCTACAAGCATCAAGCAAAGATTAGGACGAATAGGTTCCATTCAACAATTTCAAAAAATTAAAGAGGGATGCTCAGATTGTGTGTGTGATTTGTGTTTTTCGCAAAAATGTGGCGTGCTGCAATGTTTATCAAATTTGTCTATTTTGGCAAATGTATTTTGTTGTACATGGTTGTCTGCGCGTTGTTGTTTGAGCTGCCGTGGAAAAAACTGGATGAAATTTTAATGTCTTTCATTTCAAGTTTGAGCCCTCATGTCATACGACCCGTTTGTSTAAACTCCAACCAAGTGTGTCTCCAGCTCTCTGAAGTCTGTGAACCTRAGATGATCTGTTTTGTTCCTAACTGTCACTTTTCCCCACCATGAACTACATGCAGAAATGATGTAGGTGTTAGACCTTCTTATGACACGATTATATCAAACTGAGCTGCAAATTATGTTCACTGTAATTAAGACCGCTTCTCTCYGAGAACTATACCTTCATCAAAATTTGTGAGCAGAGGTTAAAGTGAGACTCCACTGTAAGAAGTTATTGTTGCTGATTTCTCTAAGCAGACATGACATAATGAACACTGTAGGGGTCTCCTTGAGTGGGGATCTATCTGCAGCTGTAGTCAGATAAAAATAAATGCTAGTGGATCCATTTAATGCATTGCAAACTATTGGTTATAGYATAAAAGAACAGTAAGCCTTGCATTGTACACCAAAACAATGAGATSATTTGATGAACATGTGTTAAAAACTAGCATAAATTATGTTAAAATTGTCAAGACCTTGGTTTGTTTTTGTCCAGTTTTGTACTGCACTTAAAAAAAGGTTAAATATTGCAGTGCCACATTCAGGCCTGGCATAGTTAMTAGTTTTTGGGTTGTTTCTGTGTAGATAAACATTTCTAGGAATGATGCCATGTTTGAGGACAGTTTTAGAAATGACAGATAAAAGATGCGGTGGTTAGAGTTGTCAGCAGCRAGAAAGTTGCAGGTTCAAAACCTGRCTGAGGCCTTTCTGTGTGGCATTTGCATGTTCCTGTGCATACACTCTGTTTTCCTCCTCTCTGAATACTTCAGTTTGCTCCTACAGACCAAAAACATGCATGTTAGGTTAACTGACAATTCTATATTATMTCTATGTGAGTGGGGGTGTGAATGATTGTGTCTGATGGACTTACAACCTGTCCAGTGTCCCTCACCTCTCATACAATGACTGATGGTTGGGCCCCAGTCACCCCGCAACCCTGTRTAGAAAAGTGGGTAAAACCAAACTGGGATGGCTTTTATTTTATCTTCTTGCTTTTTAGAAAAAATAAATAAATTCCACAATTTAGTTTTGCAAGCACTTGGTAAGAGTAGAAAGACAAATTGGACATAAACTGCAATGCTAATAGTTTTGTTCATACTTTCTTAATTAAATGCCGGTTTTGATAGAAGTCTGGCTCAAAATAATTTTGCTCAACTTTTTGTTGGCTTCTAAGCAAACTGTGCCCACTGCAATGCTGTGCTGTTTGGCTTTGCAACTGAATACATGCCATTAATGTTAATTGATTATTGGAAACATAAATGTTAGAACTTTTAGGAAGTAGTTTGTGCCAACAAATCGACATCAGCAGTGGGCACAGACAGTGAGAATCTACTTAAATTATAGTGGAAAAATAGCAAATTATCCATCAATTTTCTAAGTTAGTCAAATGTAAAAAAACGAATATTCAAATAGGTTGTGGTCATCTCGTATGAAGACAGCTGGTGCCGGTCTCAATTTAGCTGTAAATATGCAATTTTAAGACTTAAAGATAAGAGGTTTGTCTTTTTTATTTTGATTTCAATATAAAGTTCATTTCAAATATGATGTTAAAATTCTCACCATCTTTGTTCCTGACATGCAACATATTCAAAAACACCCAAGTTACTTCATAATAAAGCCTAATTCCTGCAGGCACCAGGCAGTACTTACAGCGCTGTTTTCTGTATTTCTACCAACTTTTTGCTTTTTGCGTTACAACACAACTTAGCAAGTTGTTCTGCAACAGTTGAGATGAGTGTCACGTCACACTCAAAACATTAAAAAAAATATATATGTACATATTTTTTTATCAAATTAGTTTTGCAAGCAAGAAGGGATCRCTTGTGAAAAGTGGATAAATAATTAAAGCTCTTCTCTATGTTGCATAGTTCATGGTTCTTCCCATCAGACACCTGTTGTTATGCTTCACTTTTCTTGCTTAAAGGCGAGTGGACTCTGTGGAAAATGTACCTGCATAATAAACGCAATGTGCACCGTGCAGCTTAGTGAACCTTATCTTAACTCTGGGTTCCATTCATGATGACATGAACTATGAAATCTAAATCCACCTACATTCTGTAGAGGAGACCACAGAAGGTTTCTCTGTGACCCCACTCAGTGTGGGTTTACAGTATGTGCTGACTGTAGCTTCCTCCTATATCTGCTCTCAGCTACAAGCAGCTGTTCCTCAGAGGGCTAAATATAATAAGTGGCTGCTGCTCCCTTTCCACTGTATTTTGTTTATTTTTGTTTTGTCTGAAAATGTATGCTGTGGCCATGTGTCAAACTGTCTAACTATGTGAAGAGTAGCTGTTACCTCCTGTAAGAGGGGGAAATATGGTGAAACAGTATTTCCAGGATATATTGACTGTAAACAACATTTTACTCTGAGTGACAGCTGAACAGTATGATTCTAAATGCATTGTGGGCACATATGTCTACCTGTGGGGATTGATTTTTGCTGAAGAATAACTAAATGAGAACCTTATAAAACGTCTTTAAGCTACAGAAAATAACTTTTAAAAATACTAGTTTAAAATGCTGGCACCTTGGGTTGTGTGTTCACCAATTTTTGTTTGGGTGAGAAAACTAATGTAGAAAAACTGAAAGGCTTACAAAGTAAAATGTATAACCAATACTTTTGATTTGTGGCTAAAAATTGACATGTAAACAGTACACAGTG
The DNA here is from genome assembly GCF_001266775.1 of Austrofundulus limnaeus. NCBI lineage: Eukaryota > Metazoa > Chordata > Actinopteri > Cyprinodontiformes > Rivulidae > Austrofundulus > Austrofundulus limnaeus. The sequence continues at coordinate 1,647,593 of NW_013952424.1, forward strand.
AAAGGTGTAGCACTTAGCAAGATGGCTGCCATGAATCTTGTCGTCAGTTTTTTCAGTTCAATCAGTGTCCACCTAAGATTTTTTCACTGGTACAGATGTTTGTTTAGGTCCAAGAATACCACTAGTTGAGCCAATGTTGGAAGATTTTGACCCCAACATGTATGTTTCCTGTATAGAAGTGACACAAAATAGATTTTTATGCATCTCTTTTTCTTTCTGTATCGTTACTGATGACAAAATGCATTAACCAGCCTTTTAACCCCGAGGACACAACACTCTCTAGCTAACAAGTGCAAATAAGCTCTTGCTTTAATGCATGGCTAATGTGAGCAATGCACAGTATTCACTTGGCTAAACATTAATATTTCACACTTCCTGTCTCTGAGTCTGTACGAATATTTTGGCAAGTTGGTGGTGCTTAGCAATCAAATACTGAAATGTTACCTCCAGATGAGATAAAATCAACACAGTGGGATAAACATGAGCTTCAGTGGCTGGAGAATGATTGGTTCTTTTTGTGTCTCTTTTGTATTTACAGAATAAAAGAGTGGGTGAACCAGATTCAAAAAGATTTGATCACATTAACAGACTCAGCCAGCGGCTTGCAGAACTTAAAACAGGTAGGTGGTTTCCTGCTCTTAGGTTGGTTTTACAGCAAACTTAGATCAATTTGATTTCCCTTAAAGAGAAATTTACAATTATTGATCTAAAGTTTGACAAGTTAGTCACTGAGAATCATTTATAACACATACTTAGTGTGAATTCCAAGATTTTATTAAAAATCTGACTTTGTCATTTCTCCACATCAAAGTTTCTTGATTTATAACTCTGCGATGAAGGCTAAGATGTGTTCCTTTAATTAATGCTGTCTTTGTTTGACATGTTTCAAATATTTGAAGTGAAAAAAAAAAATAGCTTCACATTCTTGACACCACATGAGAAGTATTTTGGACCAGTTTACTTCTTGGTCAGCAAAAGGGATGTTTATAATTTCAGTTTCCCACAATAAATAAAGCATCTGTAYGTACTTGGAAGAGATGTAGCACTGAAATACATCAATTTGTTTTCAAAAAAAAGTGTGTTTTATCTGTCGAGCAAAATCCCTTTTGACCAAATCAGAAAACGAATCGAAATTAAAAACATGGATTCGGTTTAATTCAATTCAAACTACGCCGGCGCAGTATTCACAAGTGTGTGTCTGAACTTTGTTTTCTAATTAACTCTTTCTGTGTGACTTTAGCTGTCGCATCACCAGTCTATATATAGTRGCTGTTTTTAATTAGACATAGTGCTGCATCACTTCTACTGCTGGCAAAATGTACACACTCCGATTTAAAATCTGTATCATAACTTAACAGTGATGGCTGAAGTCTACACACACACACACACACACACACACACACACACACACACACAC
>NW_013952424.1:1649508-1654347 GCF_001266775.1 Austrofundulus limnaeus
CACACACACACACACACACACACACACACACACACACACACACACACACACGCTCCCAACCTGACAAAGTGCATAAAAGCTATTTAGATCCATAATGATTGTCCAGATTTTATTGGGCTTTTAGAAAATTCTCTGGCAGAAGTTCAGTCAGCTTTAAAGCAACCTTGAATCCAGTATTTAAACAGRACAAAATGGAGTTTAGGTCGTTTGTTCACATGCCCTTTCAAACTGATACTTTTTTTTTGTCTTTTTTACAAAAGCAACAAGTCAAACCATGAACCAAAGCAAATATTTAACATAAAAAGTCACACATGGCAATCAGAAAATAACAAAAACTCTAAAACAAAATGAGGCATTTTATAACAAGATGTAATCTAAAATGTACTATTATTACTTGTTTAGCATGACTAAAGCCAACKGCCTCAGACTGCAGGAGCATGAAGACAAACAGATGTTTGTGCCTCAGAGTTTGAATGTCGGACTGTAAAATCCCTTGAGGCTGCTAAATAATTGGCTGTATGGCGTTTGTGTTTCTTTTTCCTGTTGCTGGAACATATTCTGTTGCAGAGTGAGTAGTCTGTCTTACATAACCTGACAGTGCAGCTTAATCAGTGGATCTGTAGAAGGCTGTAAGCGGGTCTTGTATTGGAAGTAGCCTTCTTCTCTTCTTTCAGTTTAACCACACCAAATATTAACACAGTCTCTAAAAAGAATAAAAGACTATGACCTTCCCTTCACCCTATATCAACATTTACCAAACTTTAAACCCTTATATGAATGCTGATGTCTATTTTTTATTATTCTTTATTTTAGATATACCATAAACATAAAAACCACTTCAGTGTCGAGACCAACAATGCAGTCGAACTGGTGTCAACTGCTGCTGGGAACATAGAGAAGCTGCTGGCAAACCGCTCTCAGGCCCTAAAGGTAAGTGTGATCTGAGTGTTTCTAACATGCTTTAACTCTGCAGCTTGTCTTAAGTTTAAGTATTCGCTCTCAGTTTTGGTCACCGTGATCTGAAACGTTGGGTCTTTGTGTGGCACCAAAACTATTTTTTGAGCTCCCAGACAGTGTTTGTCTTCTAGCACAGTGGCCAGGAAAATAATAATAATAATAAAAAAACTTAAATAAGATCTGCTTCTCAATTTCACGTCAGAACAGACACTGAACCACAGCCACCGCTTCGGGCCGTGCACCAATCCAACCCAATCAGATCCAACATTATTCAACCCTCCTGCTGCCCAGATGCGTTTATTTGTCAGAAGACCCTGAAATAATGGGATCAGATTACAAAAATACATTTTTTCTAATAACAAAACAAAGGAAAAGGAAAAACTTTAAAAAAAAATAAACTTGTACTTTTTCACAAAGAACAATAAAAAATCTAAGAATTGCAAACTAGAAGCACTCGGAGAGTGCAAACCTCCACCAAGACCAATTTCCCCCATCCTGTAAGAGTTAATGCGCAAAAGCAGAGATGGAAACACATTTGCCGAATAAGTTCTGATGTAGTGAACAATTAAGCAGGCAGTATGCATGGGATTTCTTCCCGGTGGAGTCCAATGTGAAAAAAACAAAAGTCAGACTTGTCACCCSATGTTATTCGTTGTCAAACTGGTGTCGGATTAAGCTCCTAAGTTTTCCTCAGTCACATTTCACCATGTAAAACGTCTGTTTTATCCCCTTGTATGAGTTTGTAATGGTTTGACTCTCTTTATTAAGTGCTTCCTGGCTCCCCCCGTCTCCAAACTTTGAGGCCCGGCYAGAAGCTCTCTGTTTACAAGCCTAGTAGCAATAAACTGTTTTGATTGGTTGTTTCGGAAATGTGGTGTGTTTGAGGAAATGGGAAAAGTAGGTTTCATGGTGCAGTCACACACTTCCTGGTCACAAAACGTTCTGTAAATGCGCATATTATGGCAAAAAATATTCATCATTAAATGTGGTTTTAACATTACTTTTATAAAGTTTGAAGTCTCTGCTGTCCAATCCAGCTCACTGTTTTTTACAGAAGCTCTGTGAAAGCATCACAGCTTTGCCGATCTCAGAGTGTTAAAAGATAAAAAATTCCTGTATCTGCATCGTGATCTGGAACATCACCAAAATTTAAAGGTGTGTTCCTTGGCCCAGTACCCACATGTGGTAAAAATGTCATGACAAACCGTCCACAAGTTTTTGAGTAATGTTGTCCACAGACAGAATGACAGACAGAYATACGCGTCTGAAAACATTACCTCGCCCTTGGCGGAGGTAATAATTAATAGATAAAACCCATTTTAAAAAATGGTTCCAATAGAACTGAATTGTCACAGAAAAGTTCTCAGCTAAATCTTAAATTCATGAAGAATGTTAGTTTAGTTTAGCACCATTTATTAGTCAAACTTATCAACAAATTAATTTAAAAAATCAGTTGAAGGGTAACCTAATGTTCTATTTGGTTAATTGATCCTGAAGTTTTTTTCTTTGTAGATTTTTTCATTGCTATTTTCACTTGATTTAGAGGCAAATGTTTTAATGTTTACTGACTTTTTGTATGTCACGGTTAAAAATAAAATGCAACTTGTTACTGTGCAGGAGCATCAACTTGTCYGCATCATTTAGATTCTTGCTCACTTGTGCGCAGTCCCAAATGGCAGCAAGCAACCTTTCTGCTCCAGAGTTCAACACTACTGACCAAACGAGAATCTTGAGATGCTCCCAGTCTGACTCAGAGGGCCAGAAATACCCAATTAAAACCTGACAACCTGTTGCCATAGTTGCAGTCTCATTGATTGGCGCATCAATCCAGGCAGGCGTCCCAATAAATGTCAGGGGATGAGGGACAATTAGTTTTTGGTGTTGTGTTGCACCTTGGGAGGCTACAGTTCAAAGTGATGGCAGTGAGATGAAGATGTTTTGCTGAGGCTTTTTACCACCCCCACCTGTTAATGACTGCTTAGTCCTGARCCTATTTTACTGTAAACACTGAGGCTACTCTTTTAAACATATTCACATTTAAATATCCCTCTTCTTCCTTTTTGATATTTTTTAGCTTCAGCTCCTCTTTGTTTACTGATTGTTCTGTTCAGASGGAGTTCGTCCTCTACATACAGTACATTGATTGTGTAAGAGAACATGAGCGTCTGCCTGAGAGAAAGCAATTGAATCAGCTGATGTGCATTAGACAGATGTGTTTAAAAAGGTGCATGCTTCACAAAAGATGTGAGGCCTGCTGCAGACCACCTTCCATTAGCATGTTGACCTCTTATTACACAGATCAAAAGGTTGTGGGTGTGGGTTTCTAATTTTGCTTTAGCCTGTTTTTGTGCTTATGTTTCTATTGTCAAAATATGACATGATCTGCTGGATGGGTTTTTAATAAAATCAAATTAACTAATGGGTGTGCATCAACCAGCTGACTGTAGGWGGAACAAAAGTAGCTACAGTATAAAGATTTATTTTAAAAGTCTAGGCTGAACRGTGGCAGGCGATATGCGTTCTTTATTTTTTAATCTAAGCTTAATATTTATTTCAAATTTTTAAAAAAAAATAAAATGCTGTTAGTTGCTGAATTTGACGGATAAATTTTACTGAAACAATGCAGTGATCTTTTTTTAAATCCAAAAATTAACAGCTACAGCTATTTCTTGTACCTGATAATRAAACAAGAAGAATAACAGATGAAGTTTGAGGTTTCCTCTGTTTGTCTTCCTACGTTCTGTTAGTCAGTCTGTCAGTTTAGTCCTTGAGGACAGAAATTTCCTTCAAGCCTGGAACAAAACACTAAGATTTGGCTCCATTAACTTTTGTCGAAGCAATGAGATTTTGTGCGTCTTCGCTGTGGATAGGAAAAACAAACAAACCAAACATTGATTGAATGTTGAGAGCTCTGCCATTTTGTTGTAATTTTTGTAATGTGACTTTTTWGAACAATATTTGGATGCTGCAGTTTCCACATGACTGTATAGCCTTCATTAGCTGCAGAGATGTTCACTTGTGACAYACCACTTTACAGAGCTCAGCTTATTTCTCTGACCTTACTTTGATTCTGTCTGTTTTTTYCCCCATCTGGACCTTTTTAAGTGTATTTCCTCTATTGTCAGTGAACACATTTCCATAAGAATGATGGCTGCTGTCACTACTGTCACTGGGGCCTGCTTGGATTTACTGTCTGTCAGTCTGTCACCTCAGTTTAATCAGAAAATTTGACAAGGCTTCTCCTCGACATGTAATCTCTCAAATGTTGGCAGCTGTGCCTAATCAGTAAGAATTCACGTAATTCCCAAAATGGGTCTTATTTTATTTTATTTTATTTATTTCCTCTAAATGCAAGAATTAAACCTAAAAACACTCCCTCAGTTTGTAATTTGTAATCAGAGTTCCTTAACTGGATGAAAAACATAATTATCAATGTATCAAGTTTTTTATATTAATTAATGTAATAGATGAAGTATTTTTGGACTTGAGTTTTGCAGTTAAAATGACTCTAAATTAAACTCATGGATTTTATAACCAACAGACCAAACTCCCCTCTGTGCCCAGCCTCACAGTTATTCACCTTTCCCTTCAGAGCTTTTGCTCTTAATAACAACCCTCTTTTATCTCTTGTCACACAGCTTCATCCCTCGTGTTGTGTCTTCTCTTTTTCATCCTTTCTTCCAATCATCCTTTTAACCATATCGCCTGTGACTTCTCTTAACTTCTCTCATAACTTTACCCTGACACTCTGTCCTTTTTTATTTCCAGATTCCTGTATTTTGTCTTAGCTTATGCTCCTTTTTTGTTTAAATCCAAATCTGTCCTCTTGTTTTCTGTGTGTGTGTGTGTGTGTGTGTGTGTGTGTGTGTGTGTGTGTGTGTG
>NW_013952424.1:1655981-1659106 GCF_001266775.1 Austrofundulus limnaeus
GTGTGTGTGTGTGTGTGTGTGTGTGTGTGTGTGTGTGTGTGTGTGTGTTCTCTCTTCTCCAGGCTGAACAAGCTTTTTCACAGTCTGTTAATAATTTTAGAAATGCAATAAATCAGAGTTTAGTTACAGTAGCTGTGCAAAACTGCAAAAAAATAATTTAGAAAAAATTTCTCGCAGAATTTGTACTTTTTACTCTAACAAAGTAAAACGGTAATAGTATCAGTCTTAAAGGATTGGTGTTTTTTTATTCTTTTATTGTTTTTTTTACAGACAGGGTTGTTGCTAACAGGTGGCGTTTTAGGCAAACAAATTCTTCGATGCTTATTACAAGTAGTTTAAAAAACTAATCAATATTTGTGCCTTTAAATTTATAGTATTACTTTGAAAAAAATGCTGTTTTTAAATGTGCATTGTGTGAAATGTGTGTCTCTGCTCAATGTTTGTATCCTAAACGACTCCATTTTTGCATCCATCATCCACAGCAGCGCTGCAGATGTGATTAACAGTGAATAAAGTCACACCAGAATGCACACCTACACTCAGTCTCTTTCTTTATTAAAATTATGCAGACATTTTTTGTAACTTGCCTTGTCAGCACATTGCCTCTTTCTGATTTCCAGCTCACCTCCAACCTGTCTGGCTCTGTTCTCATCAATTTTTGAACAATTCCTCTTAACCACTTGTCATTGATGGAGCCTGTGGTAATGCCTCCCAGTGGAATAGATCATTTCTCCTCCCACAGTGAAACCAGCAGACATCTCCATGCGAGTTCATTTATTATTTAAAACAAGAATTTTTTTACCACAGTTATAAAAAAAAGTCTTAACTAAAAACTGAATCAACGTATATAAAATCAAACAATAAGGAAAAAGGTTAATTGAATCTAGAGTTACATTTCTCTCCATAAACAGGTGTCTGCAKTATGAAAGCTTAAGTCCAAAAATAAAATCAAAATCATTTTTACAATTACACAGCAGAAAGCAGTAATAATAGATGAATTTAAAATTGATGTTTTCTGTATTAAAAAATAAAATATAAATCATTGAATCAGTGGTTCTGCAGGATTTAGTATCTTTAATGCAGTGTGAAATTTTGTGTCCTGTGCGTGTGTCTGTTAGCAAAATTTCTGTCAACCCAAATCCAGATGTCTGCCATAGCAACCTAGCCACAATAATGGCTATAATTCAGTCAATATTCCAGATATCGTGCAACCGTTCATTGTGGTAATATCTGACCTATTCACAACTTAAACTCAGTGCTTGAAATTGCACATATAATTTTTAAGTTTYAACCAAAATAGATTTAACTCTATTTCTCAACAGGTAGAACCTATTTTTTCCTTGTGGTGTCCAAAAGCTATTTTGTGATTGATCAGACATTATGGGTAAAGCAGAAAATTTGAAATGCTAACTCAGCATTCACATTATTTTTACAGTAGCTGGTGTGATCAGTGTTTGAATGATGGCTAAAAGAAGAGCTAAGAGGASTCTTATGTCAGCACAAGACATGGGTTCTTCAGTTTTGTCCCCTTAAGGAAGTCTTTCTGATGCTTCACCTAAAAGGATACTTGTTGACAAATGCTCTGCCTTCAGGGTACAGAAAAACATGCCAAACCCCCTCCCTGGAACGAGTAGTGTATTAAAGAGAGCAGACTGATTTGAAGAGAAAATGTCACGAGAAGGACAACAAAATAAGAGAATGAATACATATATTTAAATGGAAAAAGGATGTGACAATGGCAGACAGAAGGAAAGCACATAAAGGGAGAAGATGATGTAGAACCAAAGAGCAGACAGCTAAAAACTCTGATTATTGATCATTAGGGTTATTTCCAGACCCAGCTGCATTAGCAGTTTGGCAGCAAGGCTTTTGCTGCCCATCAGAGTCTGAACCACAATTGGTTTCCTTTTTAGAAACAATACAAAAAAGCTGTTGTTTTTCAGCCTTGGCTTATCACATTGGTTTAAATCACTCTGAGTGGTTCTCCATCAAAAGGAAACCAAAATCACTTAATTTAGAGTGGCTTGTTGGCTCCAACACAGCAGGCAGGTTTAAGTTGAATTTTAATAACCAGGAAGAACGATTGCCTGTTCTCTGCTGGGACAGTTATTGTCCTACACCCAGAGGAGGAGGAGGAGGAGGAGTAGGAGGAGGAGGAGGAGTACAGCTGTATTTTTGCCAGTTACTGTGTGATTGTAATTGTGTCTGCTACCAAAACATCTTGTGAACTTCTGGATGGATTTTGCTAAATATTTAGGAAATTGTCATACAGAGTATCATTTGGAGTTAACCCAATTCAAGATGGCTGTTAAGCCCTAAGGGGTTTTAGAGGTATTCTATTCTATTCTAATTTCTGCCTGAAAATACACAGCAAAATGAATCAAGAATAGCTCCACAGTTATCAGGTCTAAATGTTAACTCTTGGTACCTCTGTAAAGGTAAGATCTTAAAGATAATTTCTTAAGTGAAATCGCTATTGTAACTCTTACTGTGCCTGAGTTATTTGTGATTAAATAAAGAAAATTTGTATTTTTTTTTTTAGCCTCACCTAAATTTTTTTAAATCAACAGTGCAAAACACAATGAAAATTCTTGTGAAAACCCAGGAATGCCCTTAGATTTTATACATCTACATCTTGAGAAAAATTGTAGCAAAGTAGGACTGAATAAGTTGAAGTATATTCATTTCACAAAGGTTTYAGTGAGCAGTGTGCCAGGCGGAAATGGCATTTTGGCACAATTTAGCCAAATGTACCCAAAACTGTGCCAAATTGGGTTTTTACTTTATAAAAGAGACTCTGGTTTAATAAAAGTGTTGATTTATATTGTGTGACTCATTCTGCATATGACATAACCTTTTCTTTTTTACATTTACACTGTGCATCATCAAAATCTACCATTGTGCACACCATGAAATCACTGAATGGAACCTAGATCCGCCTCGACGTTTTACACATGAGGGCTGTTATTTATACTCTTGGTTTTGCACAAACTTCACATCACCAAACAAAGAGTAACACAGTGTCAAGAAATACAGCGGGTAAAATAAGTATTGAACACATCACCATTTTTCTCAGTAAATATATTACTAGAAGTGCTAATGACATGAAATTTTCACCAGATGTC
>NW_013952424.1:1659116-1672390 GCF_001266775.1 Austrofundulus limnaeus
GGGGCGGGGTGGGGTGGGTGGGAGGGTGTGTTTGATGTCTCGCTCATCAGAACTCCCCACCGTGCGCTCGCTGTCAAACTCTGTCCCATTCAGATGTAGACAGCAGCAGCTGTGCTGCAAGCCACAGGCAAAATTATAGTTTACATTGTTGTGTTGACTTTTTTATTTGAATTTATTTGTTCTTGCAATGGATGGATAAACAGTAGCTGAGGACTCATCCTGAAACTATTGAAATATTACCTGTCGTCTTTTTAGAGCAAGATCACCTTTATGTTGAGAAATGATTTTGGTTCATTAGGTTGATGCAAAACATTAGGGGTGCACCAAAAAATCCTTTTACATTAGAATCGTGATTCTCATTTTCAAAGATTCAGAACTGATTTAAAATGTCCCAAAATCGATTTTTATTTTTAAAAAATTAAGCAAATCCAAAGGCTGTCAACCGCCATTTTGTAACTACATGGGACGTCCTGGAAAGAGAGATTCAACTGGCCCTGTCTTCACTGAATGCAAAGATTTGGACTCATTTGACATGTGTGAGGTTTGCAAAATGAAGATGAAGCACTTTGGGAATGCGACAAATGGGCTCATGTTATCAGTTTTGAATGAAAAATCGATTTTGAATCGAATCGTGGCCCCAAAAATCTGAATCGWATCGTGAGAGAGTAAAAGATTCCCACCTCTACCAAACATGGCACCTATAAGTTAAGTTGTTATTTTCTGAGAGAATATTCTAAAAGCCTTGGATCTATACTGTACAGTGAATCTGAGTGTGGATTCAGCCACTACACCTCCACTCCAGCTGCGTACAGCTGTTACTGGGAGTTGTTTACAGCCAGCTGGCACACAGAAAACATGGTCAACATGCAGCAGAAGGAATGAGCTGTCAGACCAGCGTGCAGCGGTGGAGCACTGAACTCGTGCTCATCTCAAACCATCCCTTTCTGCAAAGCTGACGTGTTGGTGATGGCTGTTTTCTCTATTAAAACCCAGAGTTGATGACAACCTTGTCAACTTGCATGTGTACAGTTTTTCTTTGGGTGCCAGTGTGACTGAGTGTGGTTGTATTTTCACATTTCCCGGCACTCTCAGTACTTTCCTCCTGTCTCCCTACAGGCCGAGCAGGATAGATCTGACTAAAGTGCTGCCAGTCACAGCAGCAGATGCTCATGTTTCCTCTGCTCTCCCCTGCCTCCCCACACATCAGTGCGGTGGCAGGTGTGTCTGTGTGTGCGCGTTTTGTGTCCTGGCAGGACGAGATGCTCTAATCAGGCTGCCAGCAGCRTGTGTCAGAGAAGCAACCGTTTGTGTGTTTACATAGTGCATCGGTGTGGCGCCAGCAAAATATAAAATCAGCTCTTGGAAAKTGTTTAAGTCTGCATTAAGTGTTTTTATTTCATACAAAAAAAAGTAATTGCAAAGGGAGACATATGTGCTCTGCGTGTGTCTGARAGACTGAGTCAGAGATTTTATATGTAGTAATTAATCTTTTCTCCGTCCATCCGTTTTAGGTAGTCTACCTGGATTTACTTGTCCAAATTATTACTGCGTCAGATTTTATTCCACAGAAAAGCCTGTATTTCACAGTTCTAACAAAACTCRGAGTCCGTGAAACTAAAACAAATGAAATACGCAGTATAATCTTGTGGGAGTTTGACTGTTCTGTGTGTATTTGTCCTCAAACAAATTAATTAATGGATTGAAACTTTTAGGAATTAATCACCGGATGTTAATCTGTAACTGAWTAACTTTTCCACTCAGTTCTATATGGCTGCCACAGCTATTTAAAATGAACTATTACAAAAAATAGCTACAACTCAGCCAGTTTTCCAGATACTGGKCTAAAATTTGAYGTGATTGTAGCTAAAAGTAATTTAAAACACATACTATGAGCATGTTATCATGTGATACTGAGTGCATTCAGACACATTATTTTTAAGGTTTGACCAAAACAGCTATAGGACTCTGGCATGTCTCAACATTGTCTTAGTCCATTACTCTGTGGAGTGAATAATAATAATGGCAGGTATTATTTTGTTTATGGTTGCTATGCTTGTAATTTTAGGCTCAATTCTATTTTTTCTGTAAACGACATCAAAACATAATAAAAAAAAAAAGGCACAAAAATCTTGATTGTAGTGGGAGTTTTTCTGTTTGCMTGTGATCTGGATTGTAGGCACAGAGCTAGTGACTCTTGATAACTAGACCATAGTGATATCTAACACGGGTGATTTTTGTGGGAATGTTAATTTTAGGCATTTTTAACCAAACTGTGCAGCTGTTGGAAGGTAATTATTAACCTGTGAAGTTATTTCTGTCTTATAGATTGCTTTATAAATTACATGAACCTTAATGTCTCGACAACAGCATTACTCTGTAACTACTGAAGAATTCCTCTTAGGTGATCTGAGGCCTAAAGCTGTCCACCATGAACCAGGCATTGATTGTGATAATTATCCATTATAGAGTCCAGAAGATGTTCTCCTTAGTCATTCTGCGGCAGCTTGCTGACATCAGACTTTTWTAAAGCAGCTCATTAAGAGACMAYRTKGTCTCTTAATGAGCAGTGTAAATGAAACATATTTAGTTCATGTGACACTTTCAGTTGTAAACATTCAATAAACAATGCAAGATGTTTCCAGTTCTTGCTTTGATCATGGAATGGACATAAAAGAGCATTTAAAGTGGAAGAAGTTGCAGCAGCTGCTGCCCTTTGACCTTAAAACCTACTTGTTGCAGAGCTTCTCATTACTGGATGTTTGTTTTTCCGTTAGTGTGCTCAGATGTAAAGAATTAACTGTTTTTTAACTGTTTGCTCAGAGGAGTCAACAGGTCCAGTGAAATCCACCTGCAGAGAAATCTCTAAGATAAATTAACTAACTACTGGTTGAATTTAGCTTCTTTGTTAAACGTGTAGTTTCTTTGTGTATGCAGTGCTGTGCAAACTTCAAGCATCCCTCAAATCGTTAGATCTTCTTTTTAAGGAAGTGTAAAATACACACAAACCAGTAAAATGTTTATTTCATTGAGGCTAAAATCAGGCTTCCTACAATATTGCTTAAAAAACACATTAAAAAAAMCTTTTTGTTTCTTTTTTTATCTATGACGAAATGACAGGAGACTGACATCACATTTCCCACTCAGCTAATGCAACTTAGTGGCTGCTGGCATCTCAGTCTGCAGACAGTGTGCCCATACATGTGCAGCAAAAAGACCACCATGACCCCAACTGTCAGCACAGATTTTCTTCAAATATATATATTTATATATGAGGGCTTCTGCATGGCTGTTCATCTTGGCCTACAGTAATCACACACACAAAGATAAATCTTCATTTTGCTCTCCGACATTAGCGCTGAGGTCCAGCTGTCTGTTAAAGTTAAAGTTAACACATTACCTCCCAAAGAAGAACCACAGCTGAGATGAAGTAACCTTGTTTCAGACGAGTTTTAGCCCCGAGCAGCTACTATGAGATGGAGTAGACACTGAATGACTAATCTCAAACCAGATCTTTGTTGTCAATTAACTCAAAGCCAACTGTTTATGCACATATTGTTTTTCCRAATAAAATAAAGATTCAAAATTATTATTATTTTTTTAAAGTGTTGATGTAGAGAGGCTCATTTTCTGGAGTCAATGCAAATTTTCTCATAATATAGTTGTTTATTTGTGCTTGGGACAGTGTTTGTTACTGTGAGGCACCAATGATTCTACAATTAGTTCAGTCAACAGTGGATCATGAACTGCTGGGATCATGTTTAAAGTTTCATACAAACTAATAAATACAAACCAGTAATTCTGCMTGCAGTTCATAATCAAACTTTGTTTCACCATTTTGATGCTTCTGACTGTCTTGTTTAACCTCAAAGCAACAATATTTATTCAGTAATTCATCAAATCAACCCTACTCAGAAAAAAGTTTGCTCCTTTGCCCCATCATCAGATTTCGTCTTTTTGCGTGTTTTCTGTGGCTTGGTACCCTTAAAGCTCCTCCCATCAGCTGGAAACAGATGGATTTCATATTTCCCCTGGGAAATTAATAGTACAGTGCATTTCTGGACCAGATACAAATTAAAAACTGGGCCCATTATAAACCCATTAACCTAGTCATTAGGATCTAGGGGAAAGATGGAATACGTGGGTGTCTAATTTTAGTGCGACGCTGTCACCACTGATCCCAATCCGTGCCTTTAGGTAACATRGAGGAAAAGAAGTATTATTTTTTTAACTTGGCCCGTTACGTCAAACCTGACCGTAGGTTCACATGTCATGATTTCAGCTACATCTATTTGTTTTTAGGACCATCTTGTGCAAACATGAGCAGTTTATAAATCAGTGAAGCTAATCTCATGAATCCCTTGAACAAATAMATTTTTATGCTAAAAGTAGTCTGATTTTTACTTTCTTTTGTTTCATTYAGAGGCTGGCAACAGAAGCGGAACAGTTTCAAAAGCTACACGAGTGGACAGTCCACAGTGAGGTGAGTGGCCACAGCACAGTCTGATATGTTAATATAAGATGTGTTCCACACAGACCAAGTGGTGCCGTGAACGACATATGATCCGAGRGAAGTGTTAATAACAGTCCATTATATTTGTGATAATTACAAACCTCATTACACTAACAATACTATTTTAATAACTGTGATAAAGATGGAATGATATCTTATCCAACAGGCTGAAAAATACCAGGCATGGTCATGATGAACTTAACACACACGCTGATCTTTTCCATTAATCTGAATATTAAYAATCCATTAAATGAGTGCTCACGGCTGATAAAATGAACTTATTAAATAATTTGATCACATTCACGCTCAGTGGTTGTAATAGGTTTTTATGCACTGCAATCCTGTGTTTTACCTCCAGATTGTTTTCACTTTAAATGCAAAATGTCTTTTTTTTCCTGATGCCTTTTACAAATGACTGATACTTGAAAAGAATTCAACTTTGCCTTTTAATACAATTAGTTTTCAAAGTTTCCCCAGAGATGTTCCAACCTTAATCACGAAATGTTTCTTTATTATTTAAAGTCATGCATATTTTCTTGTTCTGAAAAATAAAAGGAGAAACTGCATCGCTGGGGATGGTTTGATTTATCTACTATGTAACAAAGTTTGACAAATTTTGTCTTGTTACTTCATAAAAGCAGAATTTTCTGACATATTATGAAAAGACTTAATGTTTGGGAATACTTTTTTATGAAATAGCTTGTGTAAAAAATTATATAATACTTTAAAACTGTTAATGAGTTATTAATCCTTAGGACATCATGGGTGTATTTTTTATTTATCCTAAAAATTAGATGTAGACTCTGTGTTGACCAAAGGTTAGTAGTTCTGTCCTATTCTAGCCTTCATATGTACAGTTAGTTAAAGTATGTAGGTGGATTTTATTTGTAAAGCTTATGTATTAAGTCTGATAAATTGGCTGTTTGTTGTTTCTCTGATTGATTAAATTTCTTCACTAAAGGAGTCTTGCTGAAGTTTGATGCTGCTGCTTTGCCGGTCAAATTAGTCTTTTTAATTTGCAACAATTTTAAAATGWTTTCATCAATTAGGGAATATAAATCTACCCAGATTAACGTGGCCCTATGTGGAAACTACTGGTTGTAGATGAACATTTGCAATAACTGGCATCAAGTCCTCCATGTGGAGTAATACTGCTGCTGCAGAACTCAAGCTTGTGCTTAAACCAGGTGTCCAATCCTGGGGCCTCATGTATAAATGGTGCATACACATAAAAAAGTTACGTGCGCCAGGTTCTACACCCACGTTGTGATGTATMAAAACAAACGTTGTGTGAAAGTGTGCGTATATTTACGCGCACTTTTCACCTGCCATGAGAATGTKCAGCAGCCACGCAAAGTTTTTCAGTCGAACAGTTTTAACCCACAAAGTCATGAATCTGACCTRAATCCACAGAAATATGACTTTGTTGTGTTTCTGGATGTAAGGAGCATCTGAACATGGTGTAAGATTTTTTTTTTAGTTTGAGTTTTACTGTTTGAACTCGAACGATCATGAAACTGAACCCAGGACTGAAAATCGTTTAACCTCAGACAAGAAAAAAGATCAGTCTAAAAATGATCAAAAGAACCTCAGCCCAGTCTACTGTAAATTGTTTTATATTTTTGTCACATAGTTGAAAACCTTTTGGGTCCCGGGCCAGAAATACCCGACGCATTACGTGCGGCATAAAAAAATAAAATAAAGGCTAAAGAGAGGGAGCTAAATCGGATGCAAATGGTGGCTCACTGTACAGTAAGAATAATTATTTTTTCTGTTTGTAGCCTTCTGGCTGATGCTGAGTGTAGAGCTGTGGCCGGAGCGCAGCAGGCTCGCGCTTTGGGTATTTGTGCCAGGCGCGTGCGCACCCTCGTCAGCYGGGAAGGTGTTCATATGTGTCAACCCCTTTGGACGTCATTTACCTGTCTAATGAGCCTCAAAAATCTATAGTTTTTGCGAAAAATCCGTAGACTACCACTCGTACCCGGGCGTGGGGGTGGGGTCCGTGGAGATGAACGTGCCTGTTGTAACGCAGGAGGAGGAAAGGAGAGTAGAAAAAGTTGATAATGTGATTTTTTTTAACGTCCGTTCAACGCCGTGTTCAACTAAATAGACAACAACTAACCAGGCTTCAATATCACATTTGGGAGATGTCTAATTTCAGGAAAAATCTCAGGTTTTGGTAATCCTGTGCAAATGCGCCACATAAAACAATGACACCACGTATTTAGACAGTTTTCTCACTCATGCTCCATTTAATGTGTATTTTTCCTGCATCTAAAAATCATTTCTGATCCCACAGAGAGGACAATCTGAGGAGACTCTCACACGCTGGACACATTTACATCTAAATGGAGGCGTGTCAGGGGATGTGTCTCACGTGCGCTAAGTTCCACATTCATTGGGATGAACATGTGCGCACAGTTTTATACATCGGAATATTTTGTTGTGGCGCACATTTCTAAATTTGTCCATACGTCAACTTTTAGTGTGAAAGCTGAACAATCCTTCATGCATGAGGCCCCTGGTCCTTGAGTGTTTCATATGATTCTCTGTATCAACACACCTGATTTAAATGAGCAGGACTTCCACAGGATATGAGGTAATTCATTTATTTAATTAGGTGTGTAGGGAAACAAGTTAAACATGCAGGATAGTGGTCCAGGAGGACCAGGAATTGATGGAATAATTAATGATTCAGTCTCCTGTTATTAGCTCTTTTGCATGTAAACTGCTGTAAATCTGAAAGCAGATGTTGGCATTTGACTCGGTCTGTTCAGCTAAATAAGTTGTGATGTAATTAAGCTAACACAACAGTAACAGTGGCAGGGACACTTGTGGTGTGTGTGACTCTGGAGCTGGTAGACAGGTGGTGGGAGTCAGTGAACTGGTTCCGTGGCTCCAGGCTAGCTCGTTAGCACTGGGCTAGCATGTGTACTGACMGAAAGCCACAGCAGTGCAGACAACACAATCTCTTCATTAAGTCTCAGTGTGAGACAAAAGTTCAAACTAAATCCACAGTTGTGTTGTGGTAGTAGGTTTATCTTTGCTAATTAGTGTTTTTATCAGGATTAAAGCCTGATTTACATGTTGATATGCTCTCTGCTCTTTTATTGGTCTCATATGATTTGCTCTTTTTTATGTTTTTACTCTCATGCAGATTTATTGTGGGAGTTTCACACATTTCAGTATTTACCTTTTAAATTGTGTTAAATTTACTGTCAGCATTCATTGATAAATATACATTTATATTTATTTTTGTACTTTTATTTTCATACATCACAATATTCATACTTTTATTAAATTCATCATTGGCAAATAAAACAGGATAATGTCTAAACAAAGGATTTAAGTTAAAACTTATTCTTGTTTAATCGTGACATTGACAGAAAAATGAAAAAATGGAATGAAGACTCAAGACACTGGACCCATTTCTGAACCTATTTGTTCAWGTCCATGTCAAAGAAACAAATAAAAAAACTTGTTTTTATTTGTTCCTTAGCTCGGTTCCTGATTAATGAAACAAAAAAGTGAACTTAAATACATTAAATCCTCATCTGTTTTCATCTATTTGTATACAATACTCAAAGCCATAATAGCTGCCAGAATACACACATTTGGGTGGCTGTGGCAGAGTGGTTAAGGGAGTCGTCCTGGAACCGGAAGGTCGCTGGTGTCTCAGTTGTTGTGTCCTTGGGCCAGGCACTTCACCCCTAATGCCTCTGATGTGTGTCCCATCAGTGTATGAACGTGATTGGCACTGATTAGTCTCCATAGATGATTGTTTATGTTAGCTTTGTAGAGACCTGATAAGAGTGCAGTGTGAATGGGTTAATGAGGACACAGATTGTAGTGTGAAGCGCTTTGAGTGTCCTGGATGGATAGAAGGGCGCTATAAACATACAGTTCATTTACCATTTTACACATTTTCACTGTGTTTTTCAGGAAACTTAACTTGTACTGAGCAGGTTTTTTGTAAACAAAGTTGAGTAAAGCAAATATTCCTTACCACTGCTTAAAACTTAAAAAAAAAATGTTGTGATCACTGGTTTGGAATATTTCTGCACACGTTATGATCTTAGAATGAAAATAAGACCACACTTTATATTTTTGCCTTTTTTTTTGATCAAAGTATTTTTTATTATTTTTCAACATAATCCACAATAAAAAACAAACAACAAACTAACAAAAACACAAAAACCCGAAATCCCACCCATCCCACCCCTTCCTATACCGGATCTACTGAACAACAAAAATCGGTCTTGTATTAATACAAGTGATGCAATAAAAAGGTTTGTGTACAATGAAACAATATTTAACATTTACACAAAGTTATCTGCTGAAATTTTTTCTACTTAAGATAAAAATGGCTGCCAAATGTCAAAAAATTTGTTTACAGATCCCCTGACTATATCTAATCTTCTCTAAATGAATGTAAGACATAACTTCTCTTAACCAATGACCATATACTGGAGGATGTGGATCCTTCCATCGAAGAAGAATAAGTCTTCTAGCCAGTAGAGAGCAGAAACCAAACACCGTCCTCTGATGTTCTCTGAGGGAAGCCTCTGCTGGAGCCACCCCAAAGAGAGAGATGAATGGTGATGGATGAACAGTTCGTCCAAATAGTCCTGGAAAGGTATCAAAGATGCCTTGTCAGTATCCATGTAGCTTTGGACAGGACCAGAATGTGTGCAGAAGTGTGGCAGGAGATTGTTTACAACGATCACACGACGGATCCAAGTCCCTTTTGACACTAATTTGACTAAGGCTGCGCTTTTTTGCGCAGGAGACCTTGGCCTCTAAATCCCCCGCTCCCCTGCTGTGAGCCACATAGTGTCTATTATTATGCTAAAGAGGCGCACGCACACCTAGAGACACACCTAACCCTAATCACTGCTCACCTACATGTCCACGCTCAGCCCAACAGTGTGCTCCTACATATCCGGGTCACGGCACCAGAATGTCCGGGTCACGGCACCAAATTTTACAACAACGAAAGATGCTTGTATGTAGATGTTTTTGCAGAGTGTCTGAACCTGGCATTGCGTCATCTTTCAAGGACCAGGCTGGGGATGTGGCTTTTTTCATCATGGCCTTTTCCAGCATAAAACGATGTTGAAATTCCAGTGAAAGGCCAAGTATAAAGTCTCGTCTGCTCTTTTTACAATTTTTTACTGTAGCTCTGAAAATACAGTGGCATCAATGTATGTTCTTTGCAACACACCACATTTTTCAGAGCAAAAACTTGTAAACAAGAGCCCTTGAGAAACAATGTGACAATATCATGAGGCGTGGTGGGCGTRGTGGGTGTGTCTGGATTACCTGCAGGAATTTGTCGAACAAAAGGCCACTAATAGCCCTCAGATTGCTAAGAAGAAGGAGGGGGTTTGTCCTCAGGATCTTGAAATTTCAGTCAAGCTAGTGTTGAATTTGCACAATCTGTCCKTAGACCAGTGTAGACGATGTACTACCTTGAATTGAACTATAACGTGTTTCACACATATTGAGGACAAATATATATTTTGAATAATTTTTTGCAAAACTGTGTCTGATATGGATTCCTCCAAGTCCATCTCCCACTTGCCCCTCAAAGAATCTAAATTGAAGTCAGAAAATGAGCTGAGCAGAGAATAAACTCTGCTCATAGAGCGTTTTGTTACAGACTTACACATCAAAATCTCATCTATAAGAGAAGTTGGGGGGCGTAGAGGAAAACATCCAGAGCTTGACATTACAAAATGTCTCAGTTGTAAATACCTGAAGAACTGTGACTTATGGATGTCAAATTTCTGTGCTAACTGTTCAAATGAGGCGAACTTATTGTCTATATAAAGATCATTTAGAGAAGTTATTCCCTTTAAACTCCAGGTATTGAAAACAGAGTCCATTAGTGAAGGAGCAAACATTTGGTTATTTGATACTGGAGCAGACAATAATAATTCTGTACTTTTAAACAACCTTCTGCGCTGATTCCAGATTTTTATTGTGTGAGTTACAACCGGATTAGAAGTATAAGTTGAGATGGGATGATTAAACGGTAACCGGGAGCAAAGTAAAGCAGAGAGAGAGCTCGCCGTAACTGATTTCCTCTCTAGATTTACCCAAGTAGGAACAGGATTGTCGTCTCTCAACCAGTACAGTAAGGCTCTAATGTTGGCCGCCCAGTAATAATATAAAAAGTTGGGGAGTGACAAGCCACCAAGACCATGGGGTAGCTGTAACATCTTACTGCCTATCCRTGGATGCTTTTTATTCCAAATTTATCTTTTTGCTTTTGACATGTTGTCTCTAATTAGATTGCCCCCCTCTGTCGCACGCTGAGACTGACTGTGTACAAAGTTCAAAAGTAAAAAAAAAATGGTTCTACATGTTCACAAACAAAAACATGACTGTTGATTTCACTCTTTTTGCATGTTATGCAGTCGACTTTTGGCAGTGAATGAAACATTTAGTGGATTATTTTATCAAAGATAAAACTATTTAAATTACAAACGTTAAAAAGTCTTAAACTGTGACAGCTATTAATCATATTGGTCTAAAAGCGTTGCAAAAATTTTCTTTTCTTTCTCCTCATCTCAAAATGAAATTGATCATTCCTCTTCTTTGATTTTTTTTTCAGACGAACAAGCCACTTTACTACAATGCCAAAGATGGTGTAAGTACATCCTGATTAACTTTATGTGATGCAGATTCTTAACAAACCTTCACAAAAAATGTTGATCCTGCTTTATAAAACAGGTACCGTGGCAACAAATAGTAAAATGTTTTATTGAAAGCCTGGTAAAGCTGCCCACCTGTCCCTGCAGACAACAGTAGCTGTTATTTAAAATCTATGTAAAACAYTAAATTATTTTCTTGGCCTCAGACGTCACCTGTCTGCTCTGATGAACAGAAATCTGCATCTTGTTTATTTCCACTTTTCCACAAGGGAAAAAACACCCACCTATCACACATTTATGTCACTCCAGATTTTACTGACAGACCCTCAGCCTTCTGAATTTAACTTTGTTCAGATACAATTTAGTCCTACTGCCTGTAATTTCTGTTTTGCTTCCCAGTATTTCAAATGTAACACTGATTCTCACAATAGATTGTGTCAAAATAATCTGAATTGTTTTTACATTCATGAGCACATGACTTCCAAAACTACACAATGCCCTAAATGATTCTTTTTAATGACTTTGGCCTATGGTTTTATTTTATAATTTTTTCCCCTCAGACAAACAGGACAGCACTAGAGATAGAACAAGAGGAGGATGAAGAAAAGGAGAAGAAGAACCGGTTTATTCCAGATGATTTTGATGAAGACCCAGACTTCAAACGGCTTGTCTCCTACAACACCACTGCTGTCCATATCCCGACTGACATATATGAAGGCTGTAAGTTAAAACACACACACTAAAGCAATGCAGTCTCATCCCTCATACTGTGTTCTGCCCATATTTGACCACTTCAGAGGTTTTACTTAAACACATTTGTTGCTTGTAAGTCAAATCTCCCATCTTTGAGGGCCTCTACCMGTCATGCTTTCTTGTTTCCCTGCTCAAACACACCTRTTTTGCCTGAATGAATAATTACCGGTCTCTGCAGAATTTGAAAAGGTAACTGAATCACTGACTCAGGTGCGTTGAAGCAAAGAAATAAGGAAAACAAGCTGGATAGCAGCCCTCGAGGACCTGAGTTTGACACCCATGTTCTATGAGAATCATCCCTAAACCAAATTGCGCACCCTCAAGAAACATTGTCCCAGTTCTATTAAGAAAGAATAAATAAATATATCCCTGGTGTATAAAGAGTCTATTCAAGTACTTGCTCACATATCTCTAGCAGCACAATGACCAAATTATTTACTGTTCTTAAACCTCTCTATCATTATAAACGATAGTGCACTGTTCAGTAAAAAAAACTGAAAAAATAAAGATCTAACATAGTATTAGGTGATAATTTATAAACCCTCTTGTAACACAGGACATAGAAATACTCATTGCACTGTATATTTGTGTCTGTCTGTTAAAGTCATGTCAAATTTCTGTTTAGTTTTCCTTCTTTAAATGGCCTCAGAGTTTAAGTAGAATAAATTTGGCAAGCTGTTGATGATYTGACATTCTGATCAAATTCTTGATTGAACAAATATCAGCCTTTCTCTTCCTCAGTCATCGCTAGAACTGGTATCTAGAGTAAACTTGCATGATGTGGAACTCAGGCTTTAAGCACTGTCTGCATTGTAGACAGCTCTACAAGAAGTCAGTCGTGTCTATAAATAGTCAAAATTCCAACTATCAAGTGGTCGTCCCACTCTGGTCCCCTCTTCACCCTGCTCCCCAGCTGCTCCTTTCCCTCATGTCAACTCCACCAACTTTAGTTGGCAGTTTCACAGCTTGTTAGGACTTCCAGCATTGATAGTTGTTTTTTTTTTTCTAGAGATGAATAAGGAATGATCTGGAGAAGCTCTTATTTTTTCTGGTCTGTTTGTCTCACATTTGTAYTTTCTCTTGCATGAGTAGAATATCTTCAAATGAATCACTCTTTTGGTGGTCACATCTCACCAAATCTTGAATTTACAATTTTCAACCAGTCATGCAACACAGAAATATCTCTCATTGGCTAGTTTTATATATTTATGTAAAAACACTTGTGGTCCACGTAGAATGACTGACTCAAAGGACCAGATGATCCTTTACTTTTCTTTAAACTACGATTGTCAAATGATTAATATTTTTAATCTGATTAATCCCAAAGTAGCTGTGAATTAATCATGATTAAT
>NW_013952424.1:1673309-1676057 GCF_001266775.1 Austrofundulus limnaeus
GATTAATCGTGATTAAAATTTTTAATCTATGCTCATGCAGCACTAAAATTAATCAGAGTTAACTCGATTAACTTCACAGTCCTACTTTAAACATCATTTCCATCTTTTTATTAGGTTTGACTTTAACAGAGTCTTGTATAATAAGWATATTACCATATTACTTTCATATTAGCATAGCATTACATATTAGCAGAGAAAAATACAACCCAATAATATACTGTGACCTTGAAATCAGAGACTGCACAGGTAAAGCAATAGATAATAAGACAAGTGATGGGAAAACACAAATATAACACAAACAACTTTAGTGCAATGAGTGTTACATAATCCCTTTCAGTTAGATATTTTAGGTTATTTTTGATTGTATTCACTAAGTTATAAACAGGGTGGACCATTTGCAAATGTCACACTTTAAGAAACATAAAARAGGAAGTTCAGTAAATGCAGTAGGGCCAGGTGCAGTAGTAATCATAAACTTYAACAGATGAGTTGATTTAGTTATAAATCAGTTCAGTTTATTCATAGTTATTAACAAAAAAAGTCTTCTGAGAGTATTTTACAAACAAGACAAATAGGTCTAATTCATATCCAGTTGCAACACAGTTTAATTCAGTTCAAAATGACTACACCCTGATTCAAATTAAATTAAAATTTAATTGTAATACAACCCAAAGAGCCAGTCTGGTAAAGCTGTATCCTAACTTTAACTATGGGTCATTTAAAGCTACACAAACCTAACATTTATTGTACCACAAGTTCAAAATGGGTTCATAGATGAGCTAAACTACTTTGGCTGTCTTAATCGATTACCTACTTACCTACTACTTAAATTTAGTGACGGTAGAAAGTGGATGTCATACATTTTTGCATGTTTGAGTGTGTAGTCAGCCATCTTTTTTTCTAGCACTGTATGACAAAGTGATTTTAAAAGAGCTTTAATATGAGCTAATTTGACATTTCCTCACATGGAGGTTTTCCTTCATTAAGTGATGTAAAAAAACTAAAAGGTGACGTATCTTCCATGGGAGAGCTGAACAGAGCAGTGTGAGAGTGACAGGCATATCCTTGGGGTTATTGGTATGTTATTCTAGGACACTGAGTACAATGCAACAACGCTCTGAGGAACACAACTWGGGTGCGTGAATATCTGCGCACACACTGTACAAGTCGTCCTTCCTTGGAGAAACCCGTTTTGGCATAAAAAAAGGTGCAGCTGGTTCAGTTAATGACAGGAAACTCCTTTWAAAATAAAGAAAACATTCAGTTGAAACCTTTGAAACAAGTAGACATCTAGGATCTATTGAACACTAATCTTCAGATTAATAGTTGTTTTATTATATTAGGCACATCTTCAAATGTAATGCCATATTTAGTGCTTACTGGCAGAGATTGAGCATTGAATATTTTTAGTAAAGATCTTCACAGCGGTTCTAACTGCAGTGAACTTAGTCACATGACTTTAACGTCCTTATACAGCGAGTCACTCCCTATGAACTGAACTATAAATGTGCAGTGACGGGCCTCAGAGGCCTCTGACTGTGCAGACATTTTGTCATTGCCAAATGGCCAAATGCACTTGGTTATTTTTACAAGTAGCAGCTATAATGATGAGAGCATGAGGGGGGGACTTGGATGGGAAGAAGCAGGAGGGGGCTGATTCAATCATCTTTTTATTCTAAGTAGACTATACTGGCAGCTCTGCTCAGGGTAGAGTTTGTCTTTACAGGCTTACAAAGAGATTGAGATTTTTTAAATATTTGATTTGTATTGATTAGGTTGTCTTCAATTAGTGAGAATAGTTTTGGCTCTAGCTTTTGATGGATCTTTTTAAAATGCAGCTAGTACAAGCTTAGACTGCTTTATCTGTCATTTTTATTCTACAAACAGATAACTTGTATATTTACTTAAAGTTCGATACTTTTTCAATTAAAATTAGCCTAGTTTTTACCAGAACACATAAGACACTACTTATTTGAATGCAGTAGCATTCAAATAAGTAGTATTTTTTCAAGCTGTCATCTCTGACGTGTTGTATTTCACACAGTACTGATAATAAATGTTGCATCCACTGATGATCTGAAACTCGTTTCTTGCTTTTTTATAACCCCAACAATTATAGAAAATCAACTAAAGCCTGCATCCACTTACAGTTTGCACAGAATCGCCCACCCTAATTACACCATTTACTTTCTTAAGGGTTTCTGAACCTCCAAGGACAATTCAATTCCGTTTATTTATATAGCGCCAAGTCACAACATACTGTATGTTCTCTCAGGGCACTGTACATGAAAAAAGAACAATCTAAAGAAGAAGCCAGCAGATTGTGTTAAATCACTTCATCACAGTGTYCCATCCTGAGCAAACGGTGGAGAGGAAAAACTCCCTGTTAATCAGGAAGAAACCTTCAGCAGAACCAGGCTCAAGGCAGGCGGCCATCTGCCTCGACCGGCTGGTTTGGGGGACAGGAAAGAGACACAGGTAAAAACAGAAGAACTGGTCCAGATGCACCTACTTCTGGAAAAGAGACAAAGAAAAAACATGTTATTGATAGAAATAATTACAATAAACATGTAGAGAAGAGAGACTGAAGACAACAGCAGAGTGAGGAAATGTGCTCAGTTTGTGCTCCAGCTGTCTAAGTCTATAGCAGCAGAAGTTAAAGAGTAACTTACCCCAAAATTAACTTATTTTAGCCGATAAACTGTCTAGAATGTGTCTAAAATGTTATATAGTACTGACATTCTAGAC
>NW_013952424.1:1676088-1681199 GCF_001266775.1 Austrofundulus limnaeus
TAGCTGAAATGTTCAGAGGGATCATTCAAAAGTCTTAAACAACAACATTTAATTTCAATCAACCAGTTTTTCATCATCAAATTTATCAATATTTTTCATGATTTTATTTCCTGTTCCAGYCGAATTGCTTCTAACTTCAGTTTCATCTAAAGACTAAAAATCAAGTATTTTTCTTTCCAGCTGCTATAGATACAGTACAAACTTCTAACATAACATTGGCTGTTGGAACACACTTTAGGCTTCCTCTGTTATCTGTAGYTGGTTTAAAACTGTGCAGGTTTTGTTTTTGTTAAATGTTAAGGAGTTTGCTGCATCATCTACATTAATTTTACTAATGACTGAACAGCAACACATAATCCTCCTTGTGCAAATCTTGCAACCAAATGTCAATCTGTGACGTGTTGCACTTGCTTTCAACTTCTTCTTTAACTCCTGTTTTTGTGTTTTATTTACTTCATTTTTATACATTTGTGCCTTTTTCCCCTGTGGATTATTGAAGTTGAATTGAAAATCCAGTTGCATGCTGAAAACAATATATGGACAGCAAATGCACAAATGATAGCTAGGTTGCTATCTACCTTGAACTTTAGACATTATTGTACACTGACCCTTTAACAGTATTTGAATGTGCTGTTCAGAAGAAAAGCATTGAGCTGGAGATCCTTTGTCTTTATTGCCTGTTGCTAAAAGGCAAACAAGGATGTGTGTTTTTGTTTTTGTCTGTGTTCATCTATCACTTAACAAAATATGTCTGAACCACATTAAAATGAAACATTCACACCAAATTAGTTTTTGTAGCCAACCCAATTCAAGATGGGTAAAATTACCAACTGACCGTAAAAAAAACACAAAAACACTCCATTACGTTTTGTTGACAGCTATGGTGTTTAGTTAATGGCCTCTTGGTTGAAGTTTGAACTTATTGTGCACGTATTTGTGTGAACAGTTTGCTCCCCTCCAGTTGGGAAGATGTTGGGGTTTGGATGCTGTTTGTTTTAGTGCAGCTGTGAAGCTACACTCGTGTTGTTACTCTCACTTCCACTCCAAAAAGACTAGCTGCTACGCTACTGCCTCTCTGGCTGGCCAGTACAGACTGCATAGCCATGGCAATTTGTATCTGAGTGTCTGTGTGCATTTATGAGTAGAAGAAGGCACATGGACTTAGACACGCCCTGGCGCTCTGTCTTGTCACATGGATGGGGAATTGTAACTTGATTAGGAGAGTTTGTCTAGACAAGGCTGGCGTCCTTGTGGCTTTTAGAGATGCTGAAGGAGAGTTGGATCATCCACTTCTTTAACGGCATCAGATTTTTTTTCTCCCCACATAGTCTTTTTCTTGTTCCTTCTTTCTCTTCCTTTTCCATGTTTCTTTCTTCACTTTGCCATGTTTGCTCATTGCATTTCCTCACACTTGCCCCCCACCCACTTTCATCCACCCTCAATCATTCTCTCCTCTCGTCTTTTTCCTGCCTCCACTTTATTAAGCATATTAAAAGTGTGGTTCGTGGAGACAAATGTGCTACTGTCTTTCTCCCCCGCATGATTGGAATCTATTCTTCCTGCGGATCCAGTGTGGGTGGTCAGACTGGGAGTCATAATTGTGTTTGTGTGTGCGTGCACGCACACCGCAGATGAATCAGTTCGTCTGATTGCATGAATGTGTTCAAGGCACAGAGGGAGCAAGAAACACTTGGGGTGTGAGAGTTGTGTGTGTCGCGTCACATGCACCTACTGCGCCGCATATAGATCTCGTAGCTGCATATGCATGTCTTCTCGCTCATTAAGCAGCCCGGCGTGGATAAGATGAGATGAAAGAGGAGAGCTGTGGCCTTGGCAGGAGATCGGAGGCTCGTCTGATGCCCGTTTGCATCAACGCTGCGTGGCACCTGTCAGGCCGAGACGAGCACACATCGTGATGTGCTGAGATACTGTGACACTGTGTGTGTAAGTGTGTGTTTGTGTCATAGTTACGATCCTTTTGGCAAATCTCACAGAAGATAAATGGATTTTCTTTTCTTTTTGAACTCTAGTGCCATTTTGTACACATCCCATTTCATTTTCAGAGCTGGCAGCCAAACACTGCAGTGGACCTATCTCCATCTTTGTCATCTTGTCCTTCCTTCCTCATCCTCATCTCGCTGTCATTACGCCTGTGACTTGTGTCCTTGCRACAAGTTGGATGTCTTCCCAAGATGTTCTAATCAGCTAAATAGAATTCTCATTTGGATTGAAGGAGGTTTCCAGGCAGTTTAATTCTTTTAATCCCTTTTAACCTTTTTCCATAAATCGTCAAAGAAAAGGAGGAGATACATGGGGTCAGTTGGGGCCTGTTTTGTGACCAGAAGACCAATCTCTGCACTTAAAGGCTTGAAGAAACTTATTTTGCCCACCCCCTTTCAGGGCAGAGTTTTAAACTAAGGTCATTTTGTGCTGAGAAATGAGAATTGTAGCTATTGGTCAAACTTTGTTAGTTACATTATGCACAAATTTCATGCCATCCATATCATGTTGTTCTTAAAAAAACCTGTATAAACGTCTCTGCATGATGCTGCCTTTCCAGATCTGTAAGCTTTACTTGCCATTGGTATTAATGCACCCCCATATCATCAGAAAAGCAGTCTTTTGTGCCAGGAACAGACTGAATGGTGTCTCTGCTGTTAATAAAGAGAACAAACTTTGAAATCATTTGACCTAACAGAAAATAGCTGGTGAAGGGATACTAAATATTTTCCTAACTGTAATTTTGCAGTGTAAAAATTCAGATTTTTTTCCCCCACATTTTTTAGATGCAGTTTTTTGAAGACTGGTGAACCTCTGCCCATCTTTACTTGTGAGAGATTCAGACTCTTGCATAATTTTTCAATATCCAGTCTGTTCACTGACTTTTTTCTAATAATTCAAATTAGTTACCAAATACTTATCCATACCATTTTTACAGCTTTTTATTGTCCATATCATCTTTTTTTAATCTTTTTATTTTTCTAAAAAAAAAAAACACAGTTTCTTTAGTTTAAACCTTTTGGTTTGTTTACCGTGTCTCATTGTAAATAAAATATGATTTGCATTAATGCATTTTAAAAATGTTCAAACACTTTTAGATTTGAAGTTGTGTTTAAACTAATACTCCTTTAGCACTACCCCATAAACATTTTACAGCAACATGAAAGCACTACAGATTGACGGTTTCAGACAGCCTCAAGTGTCTGTTCTCTATAAGGTTGGCTTAATTTCTCAGCTCCAGAGCTTGGTAAGTGGCAAAGTATTATTAAGTGGAAGGCTTCTTTCTGATGGAATGATTGTAGGTTCTTGCTTCCTCATCCCCTACCATGTAATTACTCTCAAATACCCAGGCAGGGTCAACCACAGCTAGCTGATGATAGGGAGCACCACAGGGTGTCTCATGGCACGGCACTGTTCGGCTTYCCCTCGCCTCYGTCACATCCCACACCCCGCTTCTCATCACTCACTGCCAGAATCAGGTTTGTTTTTTAACAAATCTTTGTAAGCCTCGCAGGGAATCCTTGTTATCTCTGTTCCCATATTCCAACATTCTCTTGACCCATAATGCATGTTTTTATTTCACACAGCCTCACTTATGATTTATGACAAATGAAGTTTAGCTGTTGTGCTAATTCCAGCGCATTTATATTACCGTAATAAAATATGGGTGAATGGTCATTGTCCTTTTAAATAAATTAATTTAATAAAATTAATCATGTGATCTAATGATAAAATGTAGCTGACTTGTCTACTACAACTACAGTTTCTTTTTATCCATGTGTAATGTCATATAAAATCCAAGCATTTGACTGAATCTCAGAAGACAGTACACCTCAGAAATGATTAGGCTGCTTCTGCCCTCTTTCATGTCATCAATGTCTCATGGCCAAACATCATGATTTTACACCCTCTTTAATGCTGTATGCATCCGTTCACTTGCTGCTCCGGGCCTTCTGTGCATGTCTTTGTTTTTATCTTCCCAGACAAAGTTGATACAATATCTGGTGCTCCAGAGAAGCTCTGGTTCTTTAAGGTGTCTTGGACAAAATCTTAACATTGTCTTTCTATTCTTGAAGTTGTTGAACGGTTTTCCACATGTGAAGAATTGTTTGTGTTTGTGATGAACGTTTTTTATTTCACTGGATATTGTGAAAGGAAATTTGTTTCTCATAGAAATCATCTTGTGGTCATCCACAATTTTTGTGTTAGTGTGTCTGTTTCCAAAATATTTCCTAAAAAACTGAACACATTTAAATTAAAACTTGCAGAAAGTAATCATTAGACGGAGACCTGTAACTGATTATGTATTCACACCAGGAAGGTCCTTTGGTCCATTTGTTTGGTCTGGTGGCCTGTGAAGTCCAAAAAGGCCCCTGTTTCCTGTAGCTGGTTCGGTTCGAGGATAGTCTGTATTCACATCAGAAGCGAACTGCATTAGGAGTGTGTTTGGAAGCGGACTGAGACCACCTCAAAAATGAGTCTTGGCCCAGTTGTTTGATCCGCACCTGGGTTCACAAGTTTATTCGCACCTGCATAGAATCTGGACCAACAGGGGAAACAAAATCCGGTCCGTTTAAAGTGGACCAAATGTGTCAGGTGTGAATACACCCTAAGTCAATTCAATTTAAGAACTAACTGATATTGAGCTAAAAATGTCACGAGTCTTTTAAAACACACAGGGATGATGTCTCAGTAAATTACATGAGTTTGTTCGTATCAAGGTTTGATTAAGTTACAATCAATTTTAGTTTTTAAAATGGCAGGTGATGTGAATTTCTTTCAGAATCCTAGATCTTCTTTTATATTTTGTATACATGCCTATTTTTTAAAGCAGGGGTGTCAAACTCATTTTTACTGAGGGCCACATGAGCGTTATGGTGGCCCTTGAAGGGCCAGTTGTAATAAACTTTGACGTTTCATGTTTAACTTTGACTAAACAGTATTTTAACATGTCCTCTTTTAAACACTGATAAGAACTAAGTGTACGACTGACTAAATCTGAAATAAATACAGAAATATTATTTAGTATGTGTTTGATGCTGACTTTAAGCAGCTTATTTTCAGACATTAATACTGTGCTATCCAACTAAATTGCTCAGTTACTTAAAGCC
>NW_013952424.1:1681875-1694590 GCF_001266775.1 Austrofundulus limnaeus
GATATAAGAAACAGTTTATATGTTAAGTTAAAAAACATTTTTTGGGGGCTGGCCCCCGGCGGGCCACACGGGAGTCACCCGCAGCCCACATTTGGCCCGCCGGCCTTGTGTTTGACAGGTGTTTTTAAAGCATCAACATGTTTTGTCCTCTCCTAATGTTCTTATTGTCTTTTGGATAGATTTGTGTTGTTTTTGTAACTTTCCTGTGTTGTTTTTGTAACTTTYCTGTGTTCTTCTGGCAGCATGTTGTTTACAGTGACAACTTCCAAATCCAAGTGTTGCAGATGGAGTCAGTCTCCCCTATTTACTGTAATTGTTGTTCACATTAAAATTTTCCCTCAGTTTTTGAGAAATAACAATTGAATGTTTGCACCAGGGAACAGCAGTTTAATTCAATRCCCCAAATAAAAGGCTTACATGTTCCACACTTCTCAGAGCCAATTGCTCAAATGGGGCTGGCAGCTTTTTATTTCTTTTTCCTTTTTTTTTGTGTGTGTATTTTCTCATTAAACAGAGTAAATCTTTTAGRAAACTAAATTGAATAACATCCAAAATTGCTTAATGTTTTGTGGCAGGTTTGAAGAAGCAACAAGCATGGATAAATGTCTTTAAAATAATAAGTACTCAAACATGCATATGTTACCCACTGAATTCTCTCAGGAAATGAAGCCGTGGCTGACAGAGCCGCCCAACGCTCGCATTACTGTGGTGACACCTCTCTTCCTCTTGTCACAATGACCTCAAGCAAGCAACCGACACATCACCTCACAGATGGATGTGTTTATACTGAAGCTGTGATTTGTTCCAGCATTCAGCTGAGATTAGACGACACCGCTTCCCGTTGCCATAATATTGAAGCTGCAGAATCAACACAGATGCTTGACCTGCTCGTGTGTGTGTGTGTGTGCRTGTCTGTCTGAGAGATGGATTCCTACATAGTCTATATTAGGAAATGATTGTTTCTACTAAAAAGAAACACATTTTTTTCCAATTTTTATTCATGATTAAGGATAGGTGCTAGTCAGTAGTATTGTAGTCACATTTAGTGCAAACAACTAAACATGAATTAAATTTATTGTTCAGAATAAAGGAAAACACAAGAATATTTCTTGTTTAGGGTCTTGTTAACCAGAGATGTCAGGAAAAAATAGCAACCCTGATCCATAAAGAGCCATCCTGAGGGATCAGGGACTTTAGGCCCAAACAAATTGTTGCCACTTATCTGTGGTACACACATTCTCTACWATACAACAGGGAACCATTAAGGACCTGGCTACATGTCCATCTTTATCCTACATGTGCAGAAATAAAGCCTTAAGGGTGGTTGTGAGCGAGGAGCCAGATGGGAGCATTTGGGTCACAAAACGGAGCAAAAACCAGGAAAATCTAGCGGATTAGACAGAAAATGAAGTATGTTTGTTTATTTTGACAGTAAATGTATTTCTACTTTGAGATAGTGACATTAACTGTACTAACTGTACAACAAGTAAAAATGTTCTCAGTAACTATGCATTACATATCTATGGTGACTGGACTGTATTATAAATATAAAGGACTTTAGGTATATCAGGTATACTGGCAATGTACCCAGTACGTAATAAGTACCTATTTGTTAATTAGCAGGTATAACCTCTGTATGTACCAGATAAGTATCTGGTCAGCATATTGTATAATGTATTTTACTCCTAAGTGTGTAATAATACTGTCTAATTTTGGTTTAGCATTTTTAATAATAGATTTAATAGGATTTTGAATTAACAGAAATTTGAACTTTTATTTTCCTCCCTGCTCAGGGTCATGATTCTCAGTAGTCTTTGGGCCAAATTCAGGGCATACCATCTACAAGTTACCAGTCCCTCCAACCTCCTTAGTGCCTTTTTTGTTGTTGAAATTTTACCATAATTGTCTATTTTTATGTAACACACATGGCTTCTTATACTGCTGTCAAATAAATTTTTGCCTCATCAAACTCTGAATCTCCTGGGCATCCCCCCGTCTTGTCTTGTTGTCCAATTTTAATCCAGTTGCTCTAACACACACTCATAAAACCAAAGCACATACACTTAGTATGAGTCATGCAGCCTCATTTTGACGTGGAGCCTGCTCTCCCTGGTAGTTCACTGTGAGAGATATTGAATTAGTCCAGATTGTTTGGAGCAATAAAGCTTTATTGCTTCTGCAGAGCAGGCGCTGGGCTTAAAACAGTTTCTGTGTGTCTGGCTGCTTTGTATCCAGATAACCATCTACTTCTGTAATTATACTCTTTCTGTTTTGATCCAGATCTCTGATCTTTAGTCTTATTTTGCTACTGTATAATTTAAGAGAAGAAAGGGTAAGTTCTCACAGCAGACTGATATCAAGTTTTTTGCTCTGAGCAGTCAGTGTTGGTGGTCCAGTGCTGCCAAATCTGTGTGCATCATCTTAAAGCATTTGTTGTCTTTTGGAGCAAAATACTCTTTTCAGTTTTTTTCTGATAATTCATTTGTCTGTGTTTATTGTCCAGCAACAATCATTTTGAATGAGCTAAATTGGACGGATGCATTGGAGGATGTTTTCCGGAAAAACAAAGCAGAAGATCCCTCGCTGCTGTGGCAGGTGTTTGGCTCTGCGACGGGTTTGGCTCGTTACTACCCAGGTAAGCAGCTCTGGCTCTGAAGAATGCAGTTGCAAACAGACTTTTCTGTATGCTGTAATAACGTTGGTTGAAGTGTTCATAACTCTCCTTATTTTTTTTTTTAGTTTAGAAAGAAATCTCAAATTTATTTGTTATTTAAACATTTTGCCATTTTCAGCATTCTTCAGATCTGTATTGAAACAAAAAACGTTGGTGTGCGTATATAAAGTTATACATAACTACAACCAAAACCCTCACAAAAATCAATTTTTTAAATGTAATTAAGCCCAACCTCTTAAGTTGAGTATGAGGAACTTTGTGAAATAAATGCTCTGCTTTGCCAAAATGCAGCATCCCCTTGGATCAACACAGGTGGTTCACCTAACAACATTGACCTCTATGATGTACGCAGACGACCTTGGTGAGTGCAGCTGCTAGCTGCTTAATGGAATGCACACGTTTCAGTTTAAGGAGTTAAGAGACTGTGATAGAAAAATATGAAAACGATGGTGCAGAAACTGGTTTTAACAAAGCCTTAAAKTGTGTTTATATTAAATGCCCTCAACTTGTGACTGTGTGTGTTCTTTCTCACTAGGTACATTCAGGGAGCAGCGTCACCCAAGGACATGCTGATCCTAGTGGATGCGTGAGTGACAGCCTTATGATTCATACATTACAGTCACATTTTATTTGCTTTTAGGTGCCAAGAGGCCCCGATGCTAACTCTGACTGGCCTCGTCCCGCTGGGCATGACTTCACTGTGCTCGTGTGACACGGAGTAACAMAAAGAGCAGTCAGTGCACTGAGAAACCTCATTATTTACAATTTGATGGTTTATTACTGTGATTTGTGCCTAAAATAGCTTGTTTAGAATTGTCGATTAGTTTATAGAGGAAGAACTGGCTCTCGGGTTTTAGAAGCCTGAGGCACGTGTTGGAAGTATTCAACAATTTATTTAAGCTCCATTAAGAAACCTTAAAATGTTAAAGATCTAGTCAAGGCCAGACTTCCAAATGAGTTAGCCACTCCACCATACTGGATAAGCAGTATGTACCAGTATAGATGATAAATGTTGATCAAAATTATGCTTCTAGACTGTTGTCAGGATTACATCTGGACTAAGATGTTCATGCTTCCAATTTATGTAAAGTAAAAATGCTGCTTATAAAGCAGAGTACATAATAAAATATGAGATAAACATGACTGCATCCCTCAATTAAAAGTTTTTGTATAAGTATCAGGAACACAAATTAGTTTTTGTGTAAATCAATTTTATTGTAAATTGGGATTTTGATTTAGAAAGCCATTGTTCTCAGGTGCTGATTACTGAATTCAGATACAAGAAGTGAAGTGAATTAATGAATTGTTGCTCATTGTGGCTTCAGATAAATCCCCCCCCCCCCCCAAGGATGGTATAAAGGAACAAATGCCAACATTTGAATAAAATGGATAATTTCACAGAGAACCAGAGTTTGCAGGATCAAACATTTTAAAAATGATGTCGTGAAATTTCAATGCACTATAATTGGTGACACTTAAAAGCTACTGGATAGCGAAAAAACTCCATAAACTTTGAGCCTTGATTGAGTCTTTTTCAAATTGTTTCATGAGAACATTTCAAGTTCATTTATTAATTTGTTTTTGGTAACTCTTTGACTCAGACTTACATTTCTGATTCATTCTCCCTGTGTGATACATACAGTGTGTTTCTCTTGGCTAATGGTTTTTTATGGTAAAACTTTGTCTTTTGACACTGCAGGAGTGGAAGTGTGTCCGGTCTCACCCTCAAACTCATCAAAACGTCTGTCAGTAAGATGCTGGAGACCCTCTCTGATGATGACTTTGTGAACGTGGTGTCTGTGAGTATTCAGAGCTGAGTGGGTTTGGCCTCTGATTATGCAAGTGCACGCCTTCTTAAGTCAGTTGGGGACATTTGTAACTCAATTTGTCAGTTATTTAAATACGTTAGAAACGTTTGAGCTTTTATTCTTGCGATCGCACGCGTTTCTGTATTTGTCGACTTTTGAATGTTTTTTAAGGGTGTTTGTTTGTTTCCTGCCTTGTTTGTATGGAATAAGAATGACCAGAATGTATAAAACAAATTAAAGCTTTGAAATGCTGCACATTATGAGTCTGTGGGATGTCATTAGAGATGCTTCACTTATGAGCTTCTGTGGAAATCTCAAATTTCAAAGTTTTCCTGGCATTAGGACATAAGAAATCTTCATCCATTATTTAAAGCTTTATCCCCTGCCATCTTAAATCTCCTCAGCTCCCCTGGCTTTATTATTTGTATAAAAAAGGTAGCAGAGTTTGAACGGGGAATCATTTCCTTCAAAGACATTTTAGAAGCAATCAAACTAAATGTGATTACCAGTGAAATCCATAAAACATCTCTAATCTGATGTTAGCTGTAAGTGGTCGTCTCTTTAGGTTTTTGCTATGCAAACCTTAAACTGCTTTTGTCAGTCACTTAGTAATTGTTGCTTATGGAGGCTAATATTTTTACAATCAAAAGGATTTTTTTATTAAATATATAGAGCAGAAGAAGGCTATTTTTAATGTACCACAAGAATAAATTTATTTAAATATATTTAAAGTCAGGTCTTAGAATTGGTTTAATTATAGGTGTCTATAAAGTCCCTTTTTGTTACTTAAATTTCATTTGTATTTAAAAACTTGCATTAATAATAATTGAAATTTGTCTCTAGTTTGGCTGTGCGCATAAATGACCACAGTAGGACTAACTTCCCAATAAAGCTGCTCTCACACAAAATGTATTTTATTAAATTTTTATTTGTCGATATCAGCATTTTTATGTTGCCTGGTATCATATGATACATGCTTTTTAATATCTGCAGCATTAAATTTAAAATCTTCCTTTCCAAGCATGAAGATGTCTGAGCTGTGCCGCAGCTGATCCCTGCATCAAACTCTGCTTCATAAAACTTCTTTGTAGACCGTTTAAAATGTGCTGACGGGCTGAGTGTGGCCCAGGAGCCACTGCTTTACAACAAACCAGCATCATTCCTGCACAAATTTAAGATTTAGAAAGAAGGACTCATCACTGTACAGTTCTTTCATTCTCTGATGCCTTGACTTTTCAGAATTATGTTTTGTATAGTGGTATTAATTTATATTTTCAGATCTTCCAAGGTGCCAATTATGGAACTCTCTGTGCATTGTTGCCCAAATCAAATTCTGGAAGTGGTCATTCAACTAGATCTGTTACAAAAGGACAACTGATATTACCAACTTTTAAAAACTGTTACGGCCAGAGGTCTTTCTTCTATGTTTATACTAAAGCATGGAATGACATTCCTCAAAACATAAAGTCCATTTCAAAACTACAGCTCTTTAAGAAGAATCTTGTCTGCCATCTGCTGGACACTTTTTGTTGTGCTCATATTTAGACGTCCTATTTTGCAAATGCTGTTTTCCTGAAATTTGGTATGCTTGTTTGTCTTTGTGTTTATGGTGTAATAATAATGATGTGATTGTGATGCTGTATTTCTGAGTGTTTTATGTGCTGCAGAACAGGAACCTGCTGTAAAACAGCAATTATGCTGAGTCAGGCTTGATTTTTAGTAAGCTTTTCCTGTTAAATCAATAAATCAAATTAAACGTATCTATCTTTATAATCATTTTTTTCTGTGTTACATGAAACATTACATTTATTTTATTTATTTACCGTTATTTAACCAGGCAAGTCCTGTTGAGATCTCAGATCTCTTTTTCAAGGGAGGCCTGGGTTTGAAGCCAACCTGTTGTATGTTTTTAAAAATGTTGCCTTTTTAGTCAGCAGGTGTTTAATTTGACTTTTTATGAAGAAAAGAGAAGGAAGTTATTTGACTATTTTACAGCGACAGGTTAAAGGGTCTATATGATGCAGAATAGTTGGCAGCCTGTAACAAATAGCTGTCTACTACATGATATGGGAGTGTAGTAATGTTTGAAAGGTTCTGTCCAAGTTATAGTACCCTAAGTTCATTTTTTGCTTTGCTCTAACAAACAGCTGGTTTGTCTTTGCAGCCTAATGTCCTCCTCCAGATACTTGGCTCAGGATTTATCATGTACTTAAATCTGACTTTGCTTTGTTAAAAATCTCCTTTATCCTATTTGCTTCTACTTCGTCCTCCCTCTTTCTCTCTCTTGATGGAARGAACATAAATGAATTTCCTTTCTTAATGAAATTAACCAGTCACTGTGGATGATTTATAGTTGAAGTTACAGTACCTTACTGTAAAATGTTTGAATAAGGAACTGATACAAATAAAGTGAAATTAATGCCAAAACCAAAATATATGTACTGTATAATGCAACAATACATTTCCTATTTGATACATGAATGTTTTCATTCATGTGTAGCTGATGTTTTCTTTAAGGATCATGTTATTTGTTCCTAGAATACAATAAAAACAATTAAAAGCTTAAATTTAGTTAGTAATTTAGTAGTTTAGTAATCCCTAGCACTGAAGGCAAAGGTGCCAATTGTGCTTTTATCTGTCTGTTACCAACATWCAGTATATTCTGAACCACAAAACAAATTTTAATGTGGTAGTAGCTGAGAGTCATTCATAATAAATATTTCTGAGGGTGACTCTCAGGACAAAATCACATGTAGAGTTTTTAGGATTTAACTGAAACAGCTACAACTTTGTTACTTCTCAACACAGGATGACCTTAACTCAAAATTATGGCATGAAAAGTGGCGGGTGATATGCATTCCTTTAAGGAATGCTAGGCCTTTAAATAACATTTTTTGATTACATATCTGTAATTTATATGCCATTAATAATGTTTTTATTGTAGCAAGGTTTTAAGTTTTAGGCCTGTTTCTTCTCAAGTTTCTGATGCTGATGCACAGCAGCAGTATTTTGCACCTCTTGTGTKTTTTGCTCGTTTTTATGATGGTGTGTGTTTTGAGCCTGATCATTATTGAGAGGGAGTGTAATCCAGGCCAAGACAGATGTTTGGTATTAATGAGCCAGGTCCCAACCCTTTGTAGCTGTTGTGTGTAAAATTATACGTGTGCGCGTGCACAAACTGACTGTGTTCCATCTGTTTTCTTACGTTAACCACACACCAGCGTTGATTTGAAGCTAATCTACATGTAAAGTTGTGAAAATGTGATCTAACTTCTGCTTCTACACTAAAACCCTTCCATAATTAAGCTTTCTACATGTTTTTTTCTTTTTTCACCTCCTTGTGCTGCTGTTTTCACATCCTTTCCTGCTCTCCTTCGACTCTTTCCTTCTGTTCCAACAGCTCCCTTCGGTCTGTGCAGAATAAAACCTTTTTTTCATTTTATGTATTTGTCACAGTACAACCTCTATTTTGAAAAATAGGGATTTTGAAAAAAATATTTTTTTACAGTGGAACATAATGAATATATAAATTGTTTAAACTAAGAAATTGTTGTAAAAGAGGTGCTGAACTGATCTGATCTGTCCAGATCTCTCACCAACTGAAAGTTGAAATTCTTAGGTTAAATATTTGACATATTTTCTATGTTCTGCTTTGAATCAAACATGAGCATAAGAGAGTTGCAAATCATTTGCATTCTGTTGTTTTACCTTTTACAACAAATCCCAACTTTTTTAAATTGAGGTTGCATTTGTTTTAACACATTTTGCTTTTATAATTTGTGTTTTAAGAGTACTTGAATCTACTACCTCACTTGACACCGCATTACTCTGCAACGAAGGGATTAAAAAAAGGCCACATATTTAATAGGAAATATGTGCAAGTGTCTTCCCTCCACTTCCCATGAACCCTCCTTACCTTATCCCCCCAGTTCAACAAAAGTGCCAGACCTGCAGCGTGCTTTCAGAACCTGGTGCAGGCCAATGTGAGGAACAAGAGGATCCTAAAGGAGGCTGTGCAGAGCCTCAAAGCTGAGGGGATCACCAACTACACAAGTGGCTTTGAGCTGGCCTTCGAACAGCTTAACCAGGTGGGTATGGGCATGATTATTGCAACACTTTTGAGGGATCTGATTTTTAAATTATCTGTATATAAAGGTTTGTAAAGTTAAAGTTAATTTAATCTTGAAAAATAATAATACATCATCAGTTTTACAACTTTGTCTTTGAAATCCTTCCCTGAAAACTGAGTATTTGTTGACCTCTTCAGGTTGTTTCTGTCGTTGCACTTTCATTATCTGTATCTACAAAAGTTCACAATTTACTTCTCACTCGAAAGCTGTGATTTTAAACAGCTCCTGCACTTTATTTCAATTCAAGTAAAATATATTTTTCCTCTGTTTCAACCAGACGAATGTGTCGAGAGCCAACTGCAACAAGATGATAATGCTGTTCACTGATGGAGGAGAGGAGAGGGCRGAGGAGATCTTTGTAAAATACAACCCAAAGCAAAAAGTAAGATTGTTCAAAATCCATTACAGCTATAGTATTACTTGTATAGTATAACCTTGTTTGGCTTTTAGACATTAAAAAAAGCTCATGAACCCCTTAACAGATTTTTATAGTTATGTCAGAAAGTAATCATTAAATGTGCATGTGTAGCTGATTAACTTTTGGAGTCAGTCTAAGAGAAGATGGTCACCACAGATAATCAAATTTAGAAAATTCAAAAAATGGCTACAACTCAAGCAATTTAACAGAAATTAAACTCTTATTTTCTGTGGTGGTAGATGGTTCTTTTACAACATGCTGGCTGTGACGTTCCACAACATGGCACAAGTTTAATTTTAAAGTTTGGCTGAAGGAGCTGTAAATTAATCTTTTCTCTTAAGATGATTTTAGTCTAAATCTCTGTTCTAAAAAAATAAGATGATAAGCATTCCTTAAGTTTTTAATATTTATGGTCATGATAAATTAGTCCTAATTCCATTTGCTCACAGGTGCGCATCTTTACCTTTTCCGTTGGTCAACACAGCTACGACAAAGGGCCGATACAGTGGATGGCTTGTGCTAATAAAGGTACAAATTTAAATAAAACTTGTAGTGACTGAAAATGTAAACATTTTACGACATGAATAAATATTTAGGATTTTATGAAGAAAAAATCAAATATTATAACTCATAGTTTGTTAAGCCTATACGAACAAAAACCATTAAATGCTGTAAAATAATTAAAGATCAACATAAATTAAACTTTGTGTCATTAGTAGAAGTTGTGTTTTCAGAGCTCCTGTTATAACAAACATCTTCTTTTACCTCAGGGTATTATTACGAGATCCCATCTATAGGGGCCATTCGAATAAACACTCAGGTAAACAAACCATCAGTTTGGAAAAACATATTTCCATTTAGATTTTTAGCTTCCTAATTACTTGTGTCTTGCGCCCTCTTGTGGCCAAATGTTAGGATCAAATCTGCCTCTTTCTTTTTCAGGAGTATTTGGATGTTTTGGGTCGGCCGATGGTCAAAGCAGACCGAAGGGCCAAGCAAGTTCAATGGACAAACGTCTACATGGACGCACTGGTATGTTAGATACTCTAACATACGTTACATGATTTTCCATTATTTGAATAAAAACAGAAAGATGACAACACAGTTACTGGAAGTGGAAAAGATCTGTTTTGTGTCRTCTGAAAATTTTTTAGACAAGTCTTAGTTTTTTATTAAAAATTGGCAGCTGTGTTGTCCTGCTTGGCTGTGTTGTGTTCCATTCTGTGTAAAAAAGAGATAAAGTTTGATTCTGTTTATCTTTCTGTCAGGATTTATTCCCATGCAATGAAATGGGACTGATAAAGGAAGTTTGGATATTATCAGACACTGTCAACTTTTGAAACAGTTTTAAAATTGTTAGCCCTGAAATTATTATTTTTTTGCCCTTTTTTGGTCTTATAATGTTGACCTCAAYACAAGCCATTAACTTGACAAGTATTTGCCTGACACTCTTGTCTTTGTATGTGTCTGTGCTTATTTGATAGCAAAATATTTCTTAAAACAGGACAGATTTGAATGAAACTCTAACAAGTTAATCAGTTGATCATTTACAACTGATTACAGTTTGGAGTCGATCCAGTTCAAGATGGTTGCCATAGATAAATACACAAGTTRAAATTTGTGTRGTAGTAGCTGATGGTTATTCTCAATGGGCACCTTGARCACTAACTGGTCTTCTGAGATCTTGTTGTCTTGTCTCACATCAGATTGCAAAAATACTTAATTCTTTATCAATTTAAAATTGTCTTTGTCTAAAGCTGTAGCATTATAACTTTTAATTGGTAATGTTTTTTATTAATGTCTTTTTATTGAACAGATGAATTGTACAGAATGAAATGTATATATTATAAATTAATATAACGTGTATTTCATCTTTCAGAAACTTGGTCTTGTGATCACCGGAACGATGCCTGTTTTCAACAAAACTAGTACGGGCCCAAAGGTACAGTGTCTGCATCTTTAATTTATTATTTGATCAAGTTTTATTATYACCATGTGTCAACACAATGAAGGAAATTCTGTAACTGATTAATTRAATATAAGATGCAGTATTATATTTTATATTTTCTGATGGTGTTAGCCTTAAAGTTAAAGCAGACAAAGAGTTGGTGTGTCTTATCATGTATTCTTTCTTTAGTCTAATCAAAAATGACGTTCTGACATCTGACATAAAAGGTAACACCTCCAGAGGTGTAACCAGGAAGAGATGAACATTATAAGCTCAATTCATTATTATAGTAAAAAGAAGTTGTCAGTGTGTTGCAGAGTCTCTGCTCAGAGCAGAGCTGCTCTGTTTTGGTTGGGTTTTTATCTCAAGGTCTTACACTGAGGCCTGCTGAGTGCTGTACCTGACGAGTCAGAAGATTGAGAATAAAGTTTTTAAGAAGAAATCCAGTAGATTCCTGTTTATTCAGACATACCGTTTTGAACAACGCATATTTTTCCTACAACAAGTTTTGTAAATTTTGTTGAAATAGGTTATAAATGAAAACACACAACTTGGTTATAATGCTGAAGTTGTATTTAAACACTAATATTTCTATGATTTTACTGCTATAACACATTTACTTTTAATATTTACAAATCACTTTATTATTTCAATGTGTTTATTTTTATTTTTTAATTTATTTTATTTTATTTTTTCTACATTTTGTCTTCTGTTTGATGTATGAACCTTTTGACCTGTGGTTTAGGAACATGCCAAAATGCTTACCAGATCAAAAAACAAAGAATTWAAAAAAAAAACAAATAAACTATTCAGCATGAATATTCTTTAGTGTTGTCTCACCCATTGYTTTCATCTTGTCCTTTCTTGTGGCTTTAGGCTACATCCTCTGTTGATGCAGAGGTTCCTCAAAACTCCCCACAAATAGAGAATCAGCTCAGTCCTGTTGATCAGAGTGGGGGGGGACTCGGTAGCTAAATGCTTCAAGATGAGTTCACATGTCCACCTTGAAGGACTCTGAGCTACCTCCAGGGTGACTGAGAGCAAAGCCTGGAAATGCCTCGTCGGTGACTCATTGCAGCACGTGAAGCTTTTGGGAATGAAACTGTCCAGATTTCTATTGCAACCACTTGCCTGAAATCAGTCAGAATGCACAGAGGGACTTGACTCATCCAGGAAGAGCAGTAGAAGAGTTACTCGTTGTGCAGCTGACATTCTCCTCTGTTTTTCCAACGCCTTTTATTTCTCACAGAAGTCTCAAAACCAGCTTATCTTGGGAGTTATGGCCATTGATGTCTCCCTGGAAGACATCAAGAGACTGACTCCTCGGTTTACAGTAAGAGCACAGAAAAACAACACAAAACAATTGTTTGCATCTGAGCTTTCTATTCCTCTCTCAAGTAAATATGCTCYATATTTTTCCTTAACATTCTTTAGTTTGGACCAAATGGCTATTACTTTGCTATTGATCCAAATGGATATGTGCTGCTCCATCCTAATCTTCAGCCACCGGTAAGCACAATTACACAACATTAATCAGGATTATTATTATTATATTTTTTCACAGGATGTGTGATTTTGATCACCTTAAACACCTTAAAAATATACAAAACACCAAATATGTTCAGTGTGTTACACTAGCAGTAGGGCTGTGTATTGGCAAGAATTTGGCGATACGATACATATCATGACAGAGGGGTCACGATACGATATATCCCGATATATTGCGATACTATAAGC
>NW_013952424.1:1694871-1700125 GCF_001266775.1 Austrofundulus limnaeus
ATTTATTTATTTATTTATTTATTTATTTATTTATTTATTTGAGAGTAAAATGAACCAAGGAAAATCCTAGGAATAAAAAAGGGGGGTGGGGTTGTGACTACAACAATGTTTGATTATTAATGTTAGTAAAACAGTAATTTGGTGAGATGAATACAAAATTCTAAACAATGAAATAACTCTTCCAAGTGAAAACATGCAAACTTTTAAATGGCTGCCACCACTCATGGCTTTCAGTATTCGTGTCATTTGACAGATTTTTAATCTTTTTTTGTTTTGTTTTTTCCAAAAAAACATCTCAGTCATCTGGTCGCAGGCTGATGTTTGTTTGCTTGGCAAAATGTTTCTCACTGACCTTAAATACATCTGCTTCTCTTGTAAATTACATATCAGGTGGATTGGTTGCAGATGATCCAGAGTTGGTTCATAATTGGTTTCCTCTTTAGGACTACAAAGCAAACCCTGTTTTTGGAGAAAGATCAATACGTGATGTTTACTGGTCATTTCTCCTTTGTACTCTCTGCCTAGAAATAATGATTCATAGCAGTGTCATAGTGATTAATTATGTGCATTCTTACAGACTGCCAAGTTTGATGAACCTGTGACGCTCGACTTTTTAGATGCGGAGATGGAGAATGAAGTCAAAGTGAAGGTTGGCTGCATCATTTGCTCAGTGTTGTGTCGTTGTGTGAGCTCAAATCAGAAATTAAAGGGATGCTTCATGTATTTGTTTATGATGTTTGTGTTTGTTCAACAGATAAGAAAAGAAATGATTGATGCTCAGACAGGGAGTTACACTATAGAAACACTGGTGAAATCTCAAGATGAGGTGAACTTAATTGTAGAGTT
Source organism: Austrofundulus limnaeus (assembly GCF_001266775.1). Lineage (NCBI taxonomy): Eukaryota > Metazoa > Chordata > Actinopteri > Cyprinodontiformes > Rivulidae > Austrofundulus > Austrofundulus limnaeus. Next base: position 1,695,718 of record NW_013952424.1, read on the forward strand.
CATTGTGATGATGATGATGTTTAAAGATTTGCTTTCTAACAATATTTTTCTTACAGCGCTACATGGACCAAGGTTGGAGGACGTACACCTTTGCACCAGTGAAGGGGACAGATTACAGGTTGAACTTTTTTGGAATCTAAGTGTTGTTTCCTCCAACATCACCCAATATTTGAACAAACGTTATAAGAAATAACTCCTATAGAACTCCATCATCATTATTAAATACCTGAAGAAAAATATGTCATACCCATGATAATTTAAAATGGTGTGTTCTTACACTTGCCTTTTTTTTAGTTTGAAAGTGTTCATGATGAAATCCTCCCTTGTGTAAAAATGAATGATGTTTTCAGTAATAATAAACCTACAGCTGTAGACAGCAGTCCTTCTTACGATTCGTTCATTATATAGGAAAAATTCCAGGTGCTGTTCTCTGCTAAATTTTGTACACTATTTCCATAAAGTTAGTTTCTTCTTTTTGACACTGTAGGGTTGTCTGAATTTATTTGTAAAATAAAGGCTTCAGTGGTTATGGTGAAGTTGTGGCTGATTATACAATCCCAATTCCAATGAAGTTGGGAAGTTGTTAAAAAAATAAAAACAGAATAGGGTGATTGGCAAATCTTTTTCATCCTTGCAAAAAGCAGTTTATCTGTTTGAACATTAAATATCTTTGTAGTTTATTCGAGTATAGGTTGAAARAGGTATATAAATCATAGTATTCTGTTTTTTTATCTTTTACACAACATACCAACTTCATTGAAATTGTGGTTGTATTTAGTTAAAAACCAAATGTTTTTCTCATTTCTCCTCTTCCAGCCTTGCCCTGGTCCTTCCTGAATACAGCAAGTATTACATCCGCGCCACGATCGGCGACACGATTACCCAGGCAAAATGTAAGTTTTATTCTCCATGGACTAAATTTTTTTATTTATCTTTATCTTTATTTGAATTTTGTAATTTTTGCCTTTTTTTCAGTCACTTACAATATTTGCAATAGTTTTAAACCATCTTTAACTCTATTAAAATTTGTTTCCAARGAGCCAGACATTTCCTTCTGACATGTCAGGTAGAAGAACTGAACAGGAAATGGGTGAAAATACAAATATAACTTCAGAAAACCAGATAATGTATTCCTCAAAAGCACTTTAACCTAAATCCCTTTTGTTCCTTTCATACATATTGTCCTTCACCTTTAATGCCAGACTTTAAACTAAGGTCATATTATGTATAGAAATGACAGATTGCAGCTGTTTTGGGCAAACCTTAAAAACATTATGCAAAATCATAAGGTGTCAAATTTGAACTGGCATGTTAGGTTAATGTTGATGAGCTGTGGCAGCCATCTTGAATCAGGTCGACTCCAGCTGTAGATGTGCATTAGGTGATTCATTTCTTCAAGTTTCATTAAAATTCTGTTCAGACACTCTGACTTCTTGGAAACAAAATAGAAAGAAATGACTTTTTAGACATTTCTATTGTAGTTTTTACATCAGATTCACATCCATTTTTCTAAATCTAATCACACCCTGCTTCAAGTAGAGATCCTGTTTAAAGTTTTTCCACACATTAGAGATAAAAAATAGCATCATACTGTGTGTGTGAGTCCCTAAGTGGATATTTATATACTGACACTCTGCTCTATTAGCTGATATATTCTGCATCGGGATGTCTCAGTCTAAAGTCTCCTATTGCATCCGTGTTCCTCCTTTCTWATAGTGTATTCTTATAGCTCTGCTCAGATTCATTGTGATCACTGCATTAAGATGTAACTGTCTCTGAAGAAAGTAAATCTGAAGATCAGTTAAATTATAAAACATGAGGTGAAGTTCTCCAACTTAAAATTATTTGTTGCATTTTAAGTGTATTTATTTATTGAGCCATTTATACATTTCTGCTTTTATTTTTAATTATGTCAGTTTTGGTCCTCCACAGTTCTGTGCCCCTGATGTTAGAAAAAAAATTGTTGGCATAGGCATCAAGCTCACTTGATCCATCGACTATGAAATGTTTTATCACYCCCTTTTCTCATAGATTTTTTTTTATTGATTACAGTTGCTGCCAGTTTGAACAACTTGAAAGGGCCTCAAAGATCTGAGGTTCAGTGTTTGGGTTGTTAAAGTACAAAGTGGAAAATTAGTTCAAAAACATTTTAGCAGACGCTTTGACATCATCGGGATGATGGCATGTCGTTCCAAAGCCTGGGTGATGTGTAGGATTCAGCAGTTTTCTGATCTGTTTTAAATGAGTCCAGAGACAGCAGCGGTCTTGTTGGAGATCATTTGTTTAGCCTCTTGTATTTTCTTTCCAAGTGAATTGTTACTGTCATTAGCAGATCATAAAATATCTTCACTCAGAGTGATTTTCTAAGGAATTCTGTTCAGAATGATAATTTCAACCTTGTCGGATAAAGTTTCCAGCTATGCTGGTTTTCAAAAATAAAAAAAATAGTTTCAATGATATTTTCTCTTGCAATTTATTGACAGGATTCCCGTTTTTTACAATTGATTTTTTAAATGGTTGGCATATTTACAGAGCAATTAACCTCTCTCATATTCTTCAGTTTAAAAGCTCTGACCTGTCCATATAAAGTCATTTTAAAACCAATACTGTTTTCCTTTCATCTGGTCAGTCATCTCAGCTGGAATGAAACCCTTGTGTCTAACTTTTTGATTTTCTACTTTCATATACAATATTCTTATTCAATATAAGTTTGAATAAAATATTGTGTAACCCTGTTAGCTCTCTTTCTTTCCAATTCCCCTCTTCCTCTTAACTTTTATTTATTTTTTATCCTCCTCCTTGTCGTCAACTCGTGACCATCCCTGGTGTGTTGGACCTTCTGCAGCGGTTTTGGGCAAGTATTCTCCTCCTGTGCTTCTCCTTTTGTTTTTTATCACTCTCACTTCTCATAGACTTTGGATGGAGCTTCACTCTGTGAGGATTTAGAGACTCACAAACATTTTGTTCTTGTTTGTTTGCTTTTCTTTACTTCAGTTAGTGGACTCTGATTAATAATGACAATTTTGTTAAAGCGAATCAAGCCAGTGTTTGCCCTTACAGGCAGCACTTCGCATGCGATTCATTCCCCTGTGAGTTGCAGACGGTGTCTGTGTGTCTGAGTGCATGTATGTATTAACCCCCCCACCTGCTCCAAGTGCTCCACTGGCCCTCAGATGTGGTTTTGGCACTAGCCCACTGTGGCAGGAAGAACAGAGGAACAGGATGTTTGCATTACTTAAAGGTGAAGCCATAAAGGAGAAAGCTGTGAGTCTGTACCCAAAGCATAAATTGGTGTCTTTGTTTTCGCTTTAATTTTTTTTCCCCCTCTGGTTCACTTTGATTTTTACAACCTTGTTTAATATCTCCTAATGAAAGACAGGATTCTTCTTCTTCGTCTGTCTGTGTGCTTCATCATCAGTTTTGTCTTATTTGTGGGCATTGAACCAAAAAGTTTGCGCAGCATGTCGTTAAGCCCTGTAGTTTGTCTGAAACCAAAGCCCAAAAGTGTGTCTGTTTTTATTCCTTTTCTGAGAGCAAATGTTCTGTAAATGTGAAGTGAGCTTGAAAACACGTCGGGTCCCAATTCCCACGTCTATTTGTCATTAACTTGCTCAGTCAGGGAAAGTTCTTGGCTTTCGTATTTCTGTGTGACTCTGATTAGGTCTCGGCTCCGTTCGAAGTTTGAATGAACTTTGCTTCCTGAGAGAGCAGAAAATAYATTTTCTCACTCCTGATATCTCCCCGTCATTCATCATCACTGAATATTTGTGACCACATATTGACGAACAACAAGAGTTTCCCAACCATAGCCACCAAAGAATTGCTGTGTCGTCATGAGAAACACTGCTGCTCAGTGTAATTAGTCTGTGCTGTGTTTTAGAGGACAAACCAAGGTTGTGAGCTGTGGCTTTTGTTTTTTACACAAAGAAACATCACAGAAGTTTGGTAATGCCCGAGATTTATTTYGTCATCAAAAGGATGCTAATGCTGCTTCTCACATCTCCTAACCACAACCTAAGCCTTCTCTGTGTGTTCCCCWTCAGCACCATCTACATCCAAAGAGCTGAAACCTTTTTGTTCACAATGCAATATTTCTATTCAGAACTCATTCTGTGAATAAAATATTGTCACCTTTGACCTCTGTGGTTCCCTCCCCCCCACCTCCCCTTTTCTCTTTCATCTCCCTCTTGTTTTGACCTCCCTGGGGGATTCTGGTACTTGTTCCCTTTCTCTCCTCTGGGATTATTTCTACTCCAGGAAAAACTGGCAAGTATTTATTTTTTGTTTGTTTTGCTTTTTTTTTCCTCTTTAATCTCTTTCCTTATGATTTCAAAACCTTGTCAGATTTTCAAAATAATGTTCTGGTCAACTTTGTTCTGTTTTTATTTTATTTTATTTTTCTAAGAAC
>NW_013952424.1:1700250-1716867 GCF_001266775.1 Austrofundulus limnaeus
GTGTAGCACATTTTCTGCACATCAACTATGTGTTCTTTCCAAAAAGATTAGCATTACAAATTATAAAATAAATAAAACTAAATGTACACAAAACAATCAAATATTTTTGTTTTATTTGTCGAATCTTAATGTGTTTTCACCTCTGGACCACTGTTACAAAGCAATTACAAAATCAGTTTGGTTGCTCCTAAAGTTGCACTGTTACACATTCGGCACAGTGGGGCATCATCTGCATACAGTCTCACTCACCTACTCATTTAATCTGATCATATTATTAACTTTTCACCAGTTTCTGAGAGCCTGATGGCAGACAAGTTTGATGAATATGGCTACACATTCATCGCACCAAGGTAGGTTTACATATAGCTCAGTCCTGGAGCTTGTACTTAATTCCCAACATCACAGCTTTGACCCACTATAAATCAGATTTTGTTTCCAACAGGATGTACTGCAAAGACTTAAAGCCACCTGATAAAAACTCCACCAACACAGAGTTCCTGAAGGAGTTTAATAACTATATTGACACAAAGACTCCAAACAATCCAATGTGTAAGTATATCTTTTTTTTTCTTTCTTTGACCTGCTTCATATGACCTGCTCCCTGCCTTTGAGAATAAATCTTCTAAAAAGCTTCATAGTATTTGCTTTAGCAGTTATAAGTGAATAAATCCCAGCCATCTGGCTTTAAACATTAAGGTGTGTGTTGAACACTTAATAGAAGCGTGCCAACTTGTTCCCAAAGGTCGCTCTGTCCGGTGAAATACAGGTCTGGTTGGATGGTTTGATGTGCATGAGCAGGCAAAGCTTTGTAATGTGGAACCCCTGTGTTCGTGTTCCCCATTTGATGCTAACTCCAAAGCTCTGACCATCACACGCCTGGCTGCACATGTGTGAAGCACGTCGGCTTAGATGTGACACACACACACACACACACACTATTCACCGGTAATATGCCTTCCACACCCCTCCTTGTAGCCGCTCGACCCCGTGCAATTACTGTGTGTTGGTGAAAAAGAGCAGGACACGTCCACTCGTGAGCGCGAGCAGAGCAATAAAACACAAATCAGGGGCCGAGTGGACTTTCTCCCTGACATCTGACCAATGCATTAACATCTTTATCGTTCCTTGCATTGATATGAATCACTCATTTTTGTGTGTGGTGGTGGTGGGGGGAGGGTATTGAGCAAACAGTCCCGGGACATTTATGAAAGGGTTCTTTTATTGCGTTCCATTGTTTTAATTTGATGGTTTGCATTTAAGGACTTGCTTCAAACATCTCAACACGATCAGTCCAATAAAACTTTTCACCCGGTTGAAATATTACTTTCACTGTTATTAGCTGCTAGTTTAATGGAGTCCACAGAGACTCGGGAGGAGAGGAGAGGGGCAGCAGTATTTGTGGCTCAAGCATCGTTACATGCTTTACGTGGTGAAGCCACTGCAGTGGCGAAGAAGTACATTAGGAATTCCTGGGCTGCCTTCAATAAAGAATCCTTAATGAAAACCACTACACAAGGTTGGACGGCGCGGTCAGAGAGAACTAAAGTGTTGCACCAGCTGTTCCTTTCTGATGTGTGTGGTGTGTCGTAAAGGTTGGAGGAGGTGGTGGTGCTGTATCAACGAACCTCAATGTTTATGAACTGAAACAAGGCGGCGGGTTCAAAGATACGAGCATGACCAGAAAGGAGGCAGCAGCTTTTATTTTTTTCTGGCCTGTTATGTTTGTCATGTGGTCTTATCAGGTGTCCTGTGAAAGGTTTTTTTATACACACCTGCACCACCTCTCCTTGCATTACACCACACAACATTGGAAGAAAGTTTTTTTTTCATTTATCTTTTGAGACTGAGAAACATTTAAATTGTATTTGTCTAAAATAGTGTAGTTTTTTTAACCTTCTGATGATTTTAATTTTTTTCTTACATTTTTAGTCCTGCAGGCCTCATATTAACAAGGAAAAAGCATATCATTATTTATTATTTCAACATGTCACACAGTCAATTTACAAAACTCACAAAATGTGTTAACACTCACAGTGTATGTTGAAGATGCTTTTTAGCTCCCACCACATCAACTTAACCTTATTTTTTGCAAATTATTGTCATTTTTGTGAATGAAAAGGTGAGGTATGTGCTAACAGAGAAAATAGGTTCCACAATGTGTAGTGCTTGGCATATGTTTGTGATGACTCCCAGCTACTACCACATCTACAGTAATTTTAGTTCAGTAGTGGTAAAGAAGTAAGTTGATATTTTAAAAAAATAGCTTAAGATTTGCATCATGTATTTTTTTCTCAGGTAATGTAGAGCTGGTGAACCGACTCCTTTTGGATGCTGGCATCACCTCAGACCTGATCAAGATCTGGAAGAAAAACGAGTTTCAGTAAGTGAAGCAGCTATGCTTGGTGTTTGGCGGCACCGACGGTCCAAATATTTCTGCATCACCAATAAATGTCAGAAAACACATTCCAGATTTTTGTTGCTGTGTGATTTATAGTGTTATTTTCTCCGCTCGTCAGGCATGGTGTTGCAGCCAGATTTGTCGCCACTGATGGAGGAATAACACGTGTCTTCCCTAAAAGGTATTTATTTATTTAAGAACAGTTATTCAGCCTGATCAGAGCAGTGGTTTTATAAAACCTTTATCATTCCACTACTGTTAAGTGTCCTTGGGGTACAAAGTGACCCGTTTCCCATCATCTTTATCCYTTGCTGCTCCTGCCATCTTCTTTAGAAAGAATATTGGACTCACATAAAATGTTTTAAAAACATTTTCTGTTTTAAACTTTCAAATAAAATAATAATACAACCAAATTTAGCTTTCTGAAATTTTCTCAAAATTCATTCGGTGGTTATTGAGATATTTTGCTAGTGTAAATGTGAATGTTTGACTTCAACAATAAAGAAGGAAAAATTGCATCTGGGTTTAACATTAGATGCTAAAAATGTCAGCGATAAGGAATGGTTTTGTTTGTTTACGGGGAATTTTTCAGAGAAACATGGTTGGTCTGTGTGTTTAACAGTGCCGGACTCGACTGGAATGAGGAAGCAGAAACTTACGAGTCCAGTTTCTACAAGCGCAGTTTGGACAATAACCTGTACATCTTTACTCCAACACGTTGCAGTGGTAAAGAAAACAAGGGCAATTTCTATCAGTTTGTCAAAGCTTTTATATTTTTACATCCCTAATTAAAAAAAATGTGAACATTGAAATCATTGTATTCTGTTTTTATTCACATTTAGACAATTTCTCGATGTTTTTGTATTGATTTTTGTTGTTTTCTTTCTACAGAAAGTAACAACTCAGTCCTTGTGAGCACAGCAGTAAACGTCACAATAGATGGCATCACTCTTAAACCAGCTGGTAAAAAAAATWTGAAAAGTGTTGGCGTGTTTAAATTATATTCTCTCAAATTGCCTTCTACCCTGCCACCTTTATGTAAACACACTGACACACAGCTACACTATGTAACCTTTATACCTCATAGTTAGTATAACTCTAAACACTGTCACAGGCTTCTTTTAATAACCACCATTCCCCGTTTTTTTGATTTCTTCCACCTCTCTGACATACACACACAAACACACGTACACAAACCACAGATCAAGTCGTCCCATCTCCTATGATCTTTAGCCAAGTTTAAATTCTTGAAGTTCAGAGTGTAAAGTTGATGCAGAGAACCAAAATGATCTAGGTTATCTGGCATTTGTGTGTCTCTTTCTCCCCCAGTTGTTGGTGTGAAGTTGGACATCGAGGCGTGGATGGAGATTTTAATCAACGTCACACACAAGAGTGATGTGAGTAGATTTTATCTGCATGACACGGACGAGCCAAACTTCAAATCCTAACTTTTGATCATTGCTCTTCTGTGTGTTTGAAGTGCAAGGATGAGATCTGTGGCTGTACGAGAAATAATAAGGTGGGAATTTATTGCACATTTCAATATTTTGTAATTTTTTTTGTTTTGATATAAATAAGAACTCTGTTTAATCATTTATTTCTGTGTGATTTCAGAGAGTAGACTGCGTCATTCTAGATGATGGTGGATTCATTGTGATGTCCAACCAAGATGACCACATTTCCAAGGTGATTCTTTGCATTTTAAAGATTGTAAGCATTAGACACAGCAGTGGCAAACACCTATTGATTCCATCGAGAGCCATCAAAAATTTCTACACGTCTGAGTAAAATTAGAGTTTGAATATGGAAATGATTGTGGCCTGCAGGTCAGCAGCCAGGATGTTCCACACAGCAGTGCCATAGGGACTGAAAACATCCTTTCATCTATTTCTGGATTAGGGCAAGAGAAGCCTAATAAAACTGGATTTAATCAGACCTCACTTAGACTTTTACTGCAGTTATGGATGCTTAATTCTATTGCCCAATTCCAGAAAAGGCTGGCAACCATGTAATCATCAACATGTGTGTATCTTTGTCTGTTATAATAAAACTCTCAAAGGATATGCTTGATAGATGGTGATGATGATGATGATGATGATGGTGATGATGCCTTTATTGACATTGTATAGAGCACAATGAAATTACATTTAAGGACACCCATTCAAGAAGACACACACATGACAAAAACTTGGGGAAACAGATGATCAGGTCATGCGGCAACCAGCAGGGRTCGTGCTAACTTTAAAAAGAAAAATGAAAAAAAAAACACAGAAGGTTAGATGAGAGAAAAAAACATATATCAACAAAATATGACACACTATGGTGCTTATACTGTAAAAAAAAAACTCTACAAGCAAGAGCACATTTATTAGCCAGAGGAGTAAGTGAGTTCAGAGGGCGTGTATCTGAAGCCATGAATGTTGAATGCTCTTGTGTGAATATCTGAAGAATGAGTCCGAAGAATCTGTAATCAGTTGTTTGGGAACAGAAGAAAAGGTTTTCAGTCAAGTAGACAATAGCAATTTTTTATCTGCCTTAATGTCTGCTGGTACATCCAATGTGGTGAATCCAATAAGACAATCAATGTGGGCAATCCCGCCGAGCTATAAGCTTCTCCAAGATCAACTCCAGCTCGCCAGCAAAGTCCAGTAACCACAGCCGGCCCATGACCCTCAGCAGAACCGCTTGCAGACCAAGTCACCAGCTTGCTCAAGGCTAAAGTCTGAGTGCTGAAAGAATGACAATCCTTCATATTGGTCAGGCAGCTAGGAAATGGCCTAAATAGCCACCAACGCTGTTTTGTAGAACACCAGGAGACCACCAAGTCGATCTGTAGAATCCAGTGATCAGAATCCAAATATATATCCAGAACAGAGCAGAACAGAGGTCCCACCTTTGAAATGTCCTCCCATGGAAGAAAACTTTGCTCCAAAAATTTATTAAGAGACCAGCTAACCAAATCTATTAAAATAAAAATATCCATAATTTCTGGTTTCGGATGAAAACGTAATAAAGGCTCCAAGCAGCAAAGCAGGGAAGATGAGAGAGGGAAAAACCATCTTAGAGAGCCTTTTCAGGACAAGACTCAGATGTGCAAATATGTAAGAAACGTATTGTACATGAAAGCATCTGACTGCTCATTTTGTTAAATGTGCAGTTCTAACAATCTTCTGCAAGGAATTCTTACAGAAGATATCAATTTTAGTCTTAAATATTTGGAAATTGACATTTAATTTGAAACCATTTAGTTTCAATTTTCCAAATACAATACAAGCAAAACTAAAAAAAAAATGTTTTTAAACGCAGTGTGAATGTTAAGAATAAGCATAACTGAAGCTAAAATCTGTTGCTATTATCTTTTGATGGTGGGAAAAGTAGGTAAAAGTTATAAATAGCAGAAGAGTAGCAAAAACATCCAAACAACCAATCTACCAAACAGCTAAAATGATCAAAACCTTAACTGAAACTATATCTAAAAGATAAAATAAACAAAAGCCTAGCATGCAAACCTTAGCTAGACTGGAGTTAGGAGCTAACGCTGACAGGAGCATAAGAAGGCAAAACTTGAACAAATATTTCGAAGTGAATTTAAGGAACATTTAAAAAAAATTTTAAGAGATCTCACTGGGTTTCTATAGGGGACGTTTTTATAAAATAAAGAAATTAATTGATTCATAAATGCACTGTTCGTGGTTGACTCAAGCATTTTGATGTGAGAATGGATAAAATTGAAACAAGTTTGCAGAAGAAGCAACAAATAGGTAAACAAGGGTGTGATTGCTGGATCAGCACACACATAATAAACATTAATGAAGCATACTAAAGGCCAACATTTCATATTTCCCTCATGCACAAACCCAAAGAACTAACATGTCTTTAACCCCACCTTCTCATTGTCTTTATGTTTAATGTTAACAGTGGGCCCCCGGTGTCATCTGAGTAAATGTAGCTTCATGCAGGTCGGACTCGCTCCTAATCAGGCCTGGGTGTGTGTTGAATAAATCAGTCCCCCTCAGATGTTTGGCAGGAATACTAAAACCCAGCAACCATGTTTGTAAAAGACTGTGCACCCTCAATCATATTTCCTACAGGAGCAACGTTTCTCTCTCACTTTATGACTTTCTCTCCCCAGCTCATTCCTTTTTCATACTCAAAAAAAAAAAAAACCTTGGGGAGTCTGAAGCCAGCAGGCCTGTGACTGTTAATTCATTATATGCATTGGTGCACTGGGAAAGAGGAGACGGCTCTCGTTACCTTATAGATTGGAGATTTATACATCGTTTGGCTTGCAGGAGGAATGAGTGTGTGGAGGGCTGCTTGTTAACAGTGACCTTACAAAGTGGAAGGAAAATGATTGTTTGCATTTACTAAAGTGCTCGCACATGCACCTGAGCACATGTGCAACAAGATATCTACTGTATGTGAATACTCCCACCTGGATACATGAGTTTTTAAACACTTCCCAGCACTCGGACGCATCACACCTCAGAGACGTTCGGAAAAACCACATCCTCGATGCAGAAACTGATCGCCTGATGGACGATTTCAATCACATCGTGTTAGTCTGTCACCCTCTGGAAGATCTCAATTAACATTTTTTGTAATGAATACTTCTTGAACACTGTAAGATGAAACTCAAACCGTTAAGATCCTCTTTAAATAAGAGGAAGCCCAATCCACTTGTTTTCATGAAATGCAATTTCAAGACTTTTGCTTGCATAAAGGTTCAAAATCATCTCTGTGAGGCTTTGTTGCTGAAACCATTTCGCTCATTCTGTGAGGTCAGGAACATTTCTGGTAGATTTTGCCTCTGGGCCCCAAAGCAGATTTACACAGTCTTCATGTATCAGTTTTTGTTTGGAATCATGTTTCTGCCTTTTGAAATCGATGTCATGAACCTTGAACCCTGCTGAAGGAAGTGCGCTGAAGGAAAAAAAACTAATTACGATCTTCCCTCCGTTCTGCTCCTTCTCTCTCCCCACTTTAGATTGGGTGTTTCTTTGGCGTCGTCGATCCCGTTCTGATGCGAGCCTTGGTCAACTCATCCCTGTTTACCTCCATAAGCACCTACGACTACCAGTCGCTCTGTGACCCTAAGAGAGAGAACAAGGCGGCTGCGGGCCTGCGCTCCGTCTACGTAGTGAGTTACATAAGCCAGAGACGAATACGGCCATGTTCACACTTTTTCATATCTGTACATGTAGTTTACTCATTCTTGTATGAACTGACAGATTAATGCTAGAGCTGACTTTTGCACTCGTACCTGCTGCACACTTTGTCACTCAACAGAGAACCATAAATCTGGATAAGGCAGATGAGAAAGGAAACAGAGGGGTTGGTGAAAGTGTTGGAGTGGGAGTATGAGATTAGGTGGTCTAATGTGCTTGAGAAACGCATTAAGCAACGTAGAAGCAAGCGCTGTTTTTCATCACTTCCAGGACTTACAAATTGGAATGAAATGCTCCAGATTGTTTGAAGAGATTACAGCAACAAAGACAAATTTCTCTTTTTTTTCTAAAAGGTTTAAACAGTATGCAGTGCTACGCCGATTCTGAAAGTTAGAATATTAAAAAGATAGTAGGGGACAATCGTCCGTCCGTCTGTCCGTTTTCTTCTGCTTATCCGGGGTCGGGTTGTGGGGCAGCAGCCTAAGCAGAGAGACCCAGACTTCCCACTCCCCAGCCACTTGGGCCAGCTCCTCCGGGGGAATCCCAAGGTGTTCCCAGACCAGCCGAGAAACATAGTCCCTCCAGCGTGTCCTGGGTCTTCCTCTGGGCCTGTGGGACGTGTCTGGAACACCTCACCAGGGAGGCATCCAGGTCTAAGGCGAGGACCTTGGCGGTCTGATCCTCGGCCACAGAAGCTGGCTTTAGGGGACAATCGATGTGATGTTTTTAAAAAATGCCAATACTGACATTTAGAAATCTTGGCTGCTGATGGCTGCTATACAACACAGATGGCTAATATCAGCTGATTAGAATCTGTATAATTACATGTAATTAAAATGGAATGAAACAAATAATTATCAAATTCTCTTTTTTTAATGTAATACGTCAAAAATGTTTAAAGTCTGAACAATTCAAATTCAGTTTCTRMTGGAACATGTTTCTCCCATACAAACTCACTGCTTTCTGTTTGTATTTTTAAAGACTTCAGACAGGGGTTGTAATTAGCCTTTACCTAAAAACAAGTTTAAAAGTACTCCAAAGTATTTGTACCTCCTCCCTGTTAGACAAACAAAACCACATAATTTCCCGACTTGAACTCAGTTGTGTACAAACACGGATGACTGACGAAGGTGGGATGAAAGCTGCGTCGCTGTGTGATCAAAGAGCCTGTCAGCAGCCAGYGATGCCTCTAACACGGTTAGTTAAAACTCCTTGATGACTCAATCCTCCGTCAGCTGTAGAAGAAAAATACACCTCTGACTCTCCAGAACAAGGCCCTTGCATGCTAACCATAATCAAAGCAGCATGTCTGGGCTGTTTTATTCCAACCCTATGCTGCTTTTGTTTGTCCTCACTGACTCTTTGTTTACATGTTTATTCTTACATCTGTTGTGGAGAATTTTGATCAGATTTCTCTCAGACAAGGGGAACTAATACAATCTTTGGCAGATTCTGTCTGTGTTTGTTCCTGGTGAAACTGGACAGTGGTCAGCCTCTGTAAAAACAAATAAATGTGTCCTTATCTGGTCTTCACCTTCATTTTTTTCTTTCTTTCAGCCAACTATTGCAGATATTCTGAATTTAGGATGGTGGGCCACAGCTGCAACCTGGTGAGTCTTTTTTTTTCTGAATGACTAAGAACAAACTTATACATTTTAAAGCCAGTGCTGTAAATTCTTCCACCCAGTTTRTAATGAAAAGCAGGCCAGGATTTGCTCCTCGCAACGGCCATACTGTACAGCATCTGTTTAATAGATAAATTGTTCCCGGGGTGGTTAAGATTCCACAAAATCTTCTGTTGATTTATGCTCGGTCTCAGTGTCCTGATGTCATCAGCAGCTTGTGTTACAGTATGTCCTGCAAAAGTGGATTTGAAGGCCACAGACAGTGTGGTTGTACGCTCGCATTATTAGGTTTTTAATTGATTTAAGATGCAGTTCAGACTTGGAGTTACACACGTGGTTAAAGCTTTGTTTTAGTTATTTGAATGTTTGGGATTTGTTTTTGGTTTCAGGTCAATAGTGCAGCAGTTGCTGGTCAGCATCACGTTCCCCAGTTTTCTGGATGCAGGTGAGCTTCCGTTAATTTCCCACCTAYGTTTAAAAGTTTTGTGCAGTTCTTACCTCTTTGTTCAGTTTAAACACTGTCATTCAGGAGATTACATTTGGATTTTTAGCTCATTCAAACAGGCTTTAGAAGCTTTCCAGCAGATTGAGGTGCAATAGACGCAGATGTAAAATAGGAACAGTCGAACTCTCCTTCAGAGGAATTCACATTCTGCACATGTGAACCAGACCCATGTGGCGGCATATTTCTGTCCATTTTCTGAGGACACAAATGAGGTATTAGAAGACACAGATCACCAACAGCTTGGAAACAAAGCCAAATGACAGGCTGGATTTGTGATGAAGATGTTCCCTTTTAATTTAAACCTTCTCTGAACATATGGATGTAGTTGAGGTTTTTATAACAAAGTTATTGAAATGTCTAGCATTGACATTCTTGGTGCCCCTTTCATTGAATGTGACAGCTCAATTCCTCATGCAAAGTGTCTGTTATTTATTTATTTATTTATTTATTTATTTATTTATTTTCCAAGAAGGAGATGTTCCATACTTTTAAAAATATAGGTCTTTATGCTGTAATTATGCTTTTACTTTTGTCACATTTTGGTGTCGTTACGCTTTCTAATTGTTACATTTTGTTCAGCTTTTAGGTCTTGCAAAAGAAGGCATCCACAAACATTTTTAGGATTCCACTGCACGCTATTGAATTAACAATAATAAATAAATTCTAAAACCCCATCCATTTTTAAATTATATTGTAAAAGTAAAAAAATATACTCAAATTGCCCATATTGCACTAAAATATTACATAAATTTTTACTTGGTGGTCAAGAAGTTTTAGGCAAAAAAAAAGGTTGTAGGCACAAACATGAACCTTTTTATAGGTTTGTTTCTGATGAGCAAAGTCTATTTTTTAGGGAACAAAAGGTATGTTCAAGTTATTTATACATGATGAAGTAATTAAATTAAATGTGATTTCATGTCCACCTGCAGCTGAAATGGATGATGAAGCATCTGATACGATGACCAAGGAGGTGTGCATCACAGAGCAAACCCAATACTACTTTGAGACTAATGACTTGTCTTTCAGAGGCATTATTGACTGTTCCAACGACAGCAGGTAATGATGCCTATAAACCTTCAGTTTTACTTTTTCACTCACCAAAATAAATTTCTATTAATGAGAAACAGCAGAAGTTCACCAAGACTGCATTTTGAATTTGTCAAGTTTGTATAACTTTAGCTACTTTAGTTAAACCTTGAAAGAAAAGGGTAGAATAAACATTCTCTGCTGCCTGTTYGCAGATTTCACTCATGTTAGCTTCCACATTTAATCAACATTTTCCAACACATAAATGACTGTTTCTGTCAGTTTTCCAGATATTGTGTTAAAATTTGATGTAGCCGTATTTGAAAGTCATAGTCCATCCATACTCTGAGCACTAACATGTTCAAAATCCAGCATTAGATCAAATAAAGTCATTCTACAAGGTTTGAACAATGGAAGGAATGCTAGGCTTTTAAAAGCTGTATTTTTAGATCATTTTAGAAAAAAATAAAAGAAGCAAACTAGGATTACTGTCTTCCTCTGTCTGCATTCTGGTTAAATATTCAACTTCCTGCATCTCCTGTGAGCATTTTTTGTAAATTGAAACTGAATCTCGAGCTCTTGGGTCAACAAACAGCTCCTGTGTCTCTCGTGTGTGTGTGTGTGTGTGTGTGTGTGTGTGTGTGTGTGTGTGTGTGTGTGTGTGTGTGTGTGTGTGTGTGTGTGTGTGTTCCTTTTTCTAGGACGTACCACGCAGAAAAGCTGCACAAGACAAACCTGGTCTTCATCATTAGTGAGAGGGTGGAAAGCAAAGGCACATGTGATTCACCCCCATTAATACAGGATGAGCAACAATGTATCCTTTTCCCAAACACTCCTGTCCTCTGGCACAGAATCTGTGCTTTCATTCAGCACATTTCTAAGTTTTGGACTTTGACAAGAATTTCTTAGAKGTAATCACCAGCTGACACTATAAAAAGATCACTATTAATACTCCCTGTTTTCTTTCTCCTACTCAAATCAGTAGGTTTTGTTTTTTTGCCACAAATTACAAATTGGCACAGACCTATTTGCTGGTGTGTGTCTGTACAGCACATGGGTTGTGTGAGATCGGTCTGCTGAACAGCTTACAAACAAACCTGTGATGCACTTTCAAACACACCGAGCTGCCATCAATTACAGGAGAGAAGCTTCCTGGAACATGTCTGCCACATCATTGAGGAATTCAGCAACCTTCTAAAGATCCAAATCTTTTCCTATTTGTGGTGATTTTCTCTAATCAGTGTCTACAGAAGAGAATAATTATTTGTCGCAGGTAATAATAAATGCTGACTCATGCTTTGTTGCGTCATGATCCTGACCCGACTCTTSCAGCCGATGGGCCTGATCCCTGCGAAATGGCTCTCGAGCCTCGCTACAGGAAAGGACCTTCATTTTGTTTTGATAAAAACGAGGATGTAAGTTACTTCTTGCTTACTTTGTATTTCATGTTTTTTCTGGAAACTGGAAGTTTTCAAAGTTTTTCTTTTTATTTTTACATTTTTTTAAACAATAGAAATTGCAAAATGAACATAATTAGCAAAACAGAAATTAAAAGCTGTGATAAAAATGTAGCTAAAAGATAAACAAGCAACACTTAACTTAATGTAGCAAGACTGTAGCAAACAGCTAAAATTGGCATAACTAGCAAATTAATAGTTAAAATGAAAAATAAGGCTCAACTGTTCCCAAAAGGTAAATAAGACAAAAAACTAGCAAATATCCTGAAGAAAATTTAGAGAACAATGTTTTTAAGAAAACTGAAGAGAWCTGAAAGTGTTTTAATGGGGAAAGTGTTTGTAAATAAAATTTAATTCAAAAATAAAAACTAAAAGGTAATGCCATACTTGGCTGCTGATCAAACTGAATGTTTTGTCAAATGAACAGTTTACACAGCATAAAGTATGCAAAAGTAGTGTGATTGCAAAAATATTTACTGAAGAAATTATAACTAGGAAAACAATGCTGAATCAGCATTTCTTACTAACCCTCGCAGGTAGCAAATGTGACAAATTAAACAGCAGGAAATCAGAGGTCAGGGCTGTCGACAAATAATCCTATCCATGTCTCCTTTCCATTGCTAATAAATTTACATGTCACTTCATCTTTGTTTCCCCTCAAAAGCTGCGCACACGAAGGTTTTCCATGCAAAGATAAACAGTTCCTCGAAATATGAATCACCAAGCTAAACAAACACCAGGAGCTGCACTGAATATTTGCGTGTGAAACCTTGACACTTGAAAGCTCTGTTTGCTTTGAATCTATAGTCTTTTTTTTCTTTTTTAAATTTCGTACGTCTGCGCACACAAACATGCACCGACACGCTGTCTTGTCCTGTAAGCAAACGCCTTTCTATCTGATCTAACTTTTTCTGCTTGTATCTGCTTTCTAACCTGTCAACGTTGTCCACTGTTTGCTGCGTGAATTTTTTCTTTTTCTTTTTTTTTTCTTCCTTTTTTTCTCTGCATGTTCTGCCTTTTGGTTGTCTGTTGGCCGTTAGGATGAGGCCATGTGTCGAAGGAGCTCTGGCTCCCCATTGGCTTCGTCTCTGCTCATGTTTCTGCTGCCACTGTTCATGTGCTGTCTTGGGTCAGTTTCATAATCTCTCCCATTACCATTTTTTTCCCAATCTTAAATTCGTTCCGATAGTTTTTAAAGTTTTTAAAGTCTTTCTATTCTCGGCTAATTTTCCTCACCTTCTCTCCTCTTGCATTGAAATCCTCCCTCTGCTCCACTTCCTCGCGTCTCTTTCCATTGTTTTCCCACACTTGTCGTCATCACCTGCCACTCTCTGATATTATACTACTGTCTGACTTCGCCTCCCTGTCTCTGCCTGTCTCTCCTCAACATATTCCCCGTCTCACCTGACTTTGAACTTCAAGCCCTGCTCTTTGTATCTGTCCTCATCCATCATTCTCCGTCTACCGAGTCTCCCATGCCTCTGGTGACTTCTGATGTATCCAGACACCAGCAAAAACAGATCACTCACCTCTCATTTGCATCCAGATTTTCATACGTCTCTTTGAATGCTTCTCAACTTTATTTGCCCGTGCCAAGAAAATATCAAGACATTCCTCCTCCCGCTCTCCACATGCTAAGAGTATCAGATCATACATAGTAGTTGTTTTTTTTTTACCTAAATGTATGTATTTTTATATTCTCAGATTTGAGCCTTCCTTTGCTCCAACTCCCTGTTTCCCTGTTAGGTTTTATTGTCTTGCATGGCATTTTCACACAAGAACTTGTTAAAGAGCCAAAAGAAACAAAATATTTATTTTCACTGTTTTGTATTTTTCTTAATGTTTGCATTGAAATAAACCAAGTACCATTTATTTAAAAAATTAATGTTTCTTTTTCCCCCTTTCAGGAGAAGGACCCTGACTGTGGCGGAGTGTCCGGCCTGAGTCCGTCACTTTGGCTCATGGTGGTCCTTCAGGTTGTCTTGCTGTGGGTTGTAATGGACTCCAGGCACCACGCCGTCCCATCATGACCTCAGAACAACAGGAACCAGTCTTACACAACCGCTCCCTACAGATAACAAACATGGCTACCAGCATGCAGCGCTACCATCGAAACCACCTCCGACGAACGGCGCTTTGTAACAAAGAAACGAAAAAGATGAGAACCCACTTGAGTTTCCTTCTATTTTTACTTTCTGGGCGTTCTCTAAGTGATGGGACCGGGKTACAGGTGGCTAAAGAAATGTATCTGCCAAGATTTGATTGATTAGAAAGGTCTTCAACTATCCCTCATTAATTCTGTGGATCCCGCCATCMAGAGATTAATTTTGTTTGGCGACTTCCAAACATTATTTAGCTCGATGTCATTGAAAGAACAGATCGGACTGCCTTACACAGTCAACAAGAACTAAAACATGACTTTTTTTATTCAAAATGCTGAGAGGTTTTATTCATCACTGCCAAAAACAGTGCAAGAGTAGACTTTACTTTGAATCGACTTGCAGTGCTTAGTTGTTAGAGATTTATTTTTTCGATTGAGGATTTGGCTGAGACGTCTCTCACTGATGCCAAATGATTACATCTGTCACTGTTCAGTTGCCTCAGCTGGGTTGTTGGTTCTTTTGTTGAAGTCAGATTTTCAGATGAAATCACCAAGAACCTTTTTAGTGTCTCTGAGGACCATATTTGTACTTCAATCTGCTGCCTTTTTATTTACATACCCTGTTTGCAGTGTGGAGATTCTGTTTAGTGTAATCATTCTCAAGAGCCAACCCTTGTACTGCCACAGAGTGTTTGTGTGTGTAGGTTTGTAGCTGTAAAGCTGATTGAACAATCAGCTCGGGAGCTGTCTGTGTTTGAAATTCCTGCCTTGATTGTTGGATCGCTCCAAGGAAATCTTTGTTGCCATAGAGAGCATTAACCAATCAGGATGAACCTGGCTGGTGTCCAACGTGGCTCATTGGACAAATTCTCCTGTGCCATGTGGACTGTTTCATTCATTTATTATTTATTAGTTTGAATAAGGTGTCAGGGTTAAATTCAGATGTTTGCCTTCAGACAAGAAACTTAGAGAGTTAAGGGAATATTTGACTTCTCAACATATAGGTGATTTTTTTTTTCTTTTTCAATCACGTTTTCAAATGAAATGACTACTGTCTGCACTGCAATGTGAAGTGCAGGTTTTATTTATCTTCTATTTAAGAACAGACACTGTTGCTCTTAAATCAACTTTTTTTTTTGGTTTATAGTCTTTTTTTTTTTTTCAAAGAAAAAAAGGCATTTCTGACATTTACAACAGAACAGATAATTTAAAAAAACACACAAAAACTAAATTCAGCTAAATCTTTTTCCAATTTTCAAAAGTTTAAACTAATTTTACAAGTATTTTCGTTTGTGAGAACTGGATTGCTTCTGAACAACGTCTGAAGGTTCTGAAGCAACTTAAGCTACATCCAGGTGATGAGCTAAAGCCAGACCACATGCTACATAATACAGCAGCATGAATCCATAGTAAAAATCTAAGTGCTACATTGATTAGCCTTCTGTGCAGGAAAACACATCTTTAGGAAAATATAAACAAAAAAATACACGAAAAATCTAAGAACTGACAAACGTTTTAGTCCATTTCACAGACAGCGGTCGCTCAGTCAAATCAAACTGTTTCTTTTTCTCTTGAAATTGAATATTAATTACTCAGCATCTCTATTTCCAAAGGTTTTGATACCATGTGATAAAGAACAGTACAGCGGTTCCCAAAGTTGGTGTCATAAAAAACAACACAATTGGGGGGGATGATGGTGTTTTTAATAAATGTGACAAGAAACTAAAATGAGAGTCAAATTCATTTAAAAGGGATCAGAATAGTAGGTTGTTCCCCTGATGCTCTTGTTTAAAGGGATAATCGAGTCATTGTTGAATTTATCAATATCAGCTGCGACATTGTGCTTAAAAGGAAGAAAAATTTAGGAATGTTTTGTTTTTCCAGGTTAATAAAACAAATTCTAAATGTCACACTGGTGTTAGAGAACATGTCATTAGCTAATAAATTTCTACGCCTTTGCATGAAGTTTATCACAGTTTGTTGTTTATAAGCCTGAAAAACGTTACAATTAGCTTTGCAAGGATCAAGACATCTGCCCTTTTCTTCATTTGTTTTCTGTGAATGTCACAGCTGATACTGACAACAATTTGACCAAACATCATTTAAAACATAATGTTTATTATTAGCAATATTTGTTCACCTATATTAGCAACAATAATGGTCACAAATCTCTACCATGTTTACTTTGTGAGTCAAAACAGGAAAAGCTTTAGAACCAGTAGTATTACACAGCTGTGTACTTTTGATACTTTTGGGTTTTCTGAACAGTTTAAAGAAAAAATCTCCATTTTCCTCAGTATTTCTTATTTATTTTATTTTATTTTATTTTTTTTTTTT
>NW_013952424.1:1716882-1725145 GCF_001266775.1 Austrofundulus limnaeus
ATGTGAAATAACTCGTTCTCAGCTAGCCTAGCACTTAACCAGTTTTTAGCTCAGTATATCAAAAATGACCAAGTTAAAGCTATTCGAAAATCGCTCTGGTGGCCATCTTGAATTTTTTATAATTTTAGAACAGCATGTTCTTGGCTAATGTGTTACAGGTTTATGGTTTATATGTACTAAAATGACTGATTTATAGCTCTTTCTAAACTTAGGGGTGACCTTTGACCTTGACCTTTGACCCCATGACTCTAAAATGTCTAAGGCTTATTGTTGACCCACATGTCAAGCTGTAAAGTTTGAAATTGTAAAAGAAAATTGTGTAAACAAGTTCAAGTTAGCAGAAAATCATGAAGAAAAACAAACAACTAAAACAGCCAAAATGTAGCCAAAACGAGCAAATAAAGAGCACATTTGCTGAATTAAACAGAAAGAAATCTAAATGCTAACAAATTGTTGCAAAATTTTGTTGTTTCATGTTTAATTTACAAACGGCTAAACAGTGACAAAAATAGCAGAAAACAGCTAAAAAGCACAGTAAAGAATTATAAGGGTTTAAAGCATTTCAAAGATGTTGAAAACAACTCAATTCATTTTCAAAGAGAGCAAAGATGGCCGAAAAAAGCTAAACAGCTAAAACAGTATAAATTGCACAATTACCAAAAGTAATCCCTTCAGGGAGTATCCTGAAGGAGCTGAAACTGACATGAATGCTTAATGAGCTTTCACACAATTATAAATGTCAGTTTTTAAGAAGTACTGAAGAGTTTGAGGGTTCCCACAGCTTTCTGCCTAAAGAAAATCACTTGTTCTCTGTAGTTTCTTTTAATTGTAAAAAGATTTTTAGAATATACAGTTCTAAAAGACAAGACAAACTGAAGCTCTAAAGAACATGACATGTTTAATGAAACCAGCTGCACTCTGTGGTTTTGTCCTGCTGTTAAAGAAAACTACATGTAGATACATACATGGCATCATTGGTAAACTGAGAAAGAGATGTGTACAAACGACCAACTTTATGATTTCAGTGCCTCTAAATAACCAAATATGCTTCCAGTTGAGTTACGTTTGAAAATGGTGCCACTTACTGTCATTTACATCTAATATCACATTTAAAAACTGTACCATTTACTGAAGGAAAGTTGAAAATGCGACACACACAGCACTAAAACAAAACCAGGGGATAGTTGTTAATGTGTAAGTACTCTGTACACATTGACATGTTTGCTAAAATCTTTTATTTTTATTTGTATTAAACCTGAAAATCACATATTTAAACTGTACTTTACACATCGCAAACTAGCATCCTTTAAATCCCTTCCTTTAGCTAAGCAGTCCCATCATTCTGAATGATGTCAATATTTGTTTTAGACTCATTTCTCCAAATCTAATCAATGAATCATTTTGTCAGGGTTCTATTATGGAAAAGCCCCTTCATTGTGTTAAAACCAAAACTATTAGTGATTTTCCACATGGTCTGAGGTTTTTTCTGTAACTTTAATAACCTAACAAAAACAATGTGGTGAAACTAACAGTGGTATGTTTGCTTCTCTCTTACTAACACTTAAGAAGTGCCATATAGTTGAACTCGTATTCTCTTGTGGAGAAACCTATTATATAACATTTATGCAACGTAACAGAGGCACGCCGTTATGTCTCTGGAATTGTTTCCCCGTGCTGCATGGTAATGGCTGACAAAATATCCAGTGTGCTTCAGCTTTCGTGTGTGATGTTTGGGAAGCATAATATCCTTGGTGTCAAAGCATTTGTTCACAGTAATAACAAGGGTTGATCAGCTAATTCTGCCGTCCTCTTGGGAAGACGGCATTTGGCTTTGCTGCAAAAAGAAAACCAGATCGGGGATGTTTGAATGCACTATTTAGKCTTACTGGTTCAAGCCATTTGTGATTCATTAACTACACACCATACCAGTGATTTAACCCGTTTACTTCAAATCATGAATATTTTGCACAAGAGAGAATCTTTTGGAAGATGTGCAATCCCTTCAAAATGTAGGATTTTACGTCAATCAAAAAGAAAAGAATAAGTAGGTCCTCTAGATGGGTTCTTCTTTAGTGAAACATTTAGTCTCTCGTCCAAGAGACTTCTTCAGTCTGAGTTTCAGGTGAACTCAGCCTTATAAGCACTGCCTCCACATGGACAAACAGGTTAGTCACATTCAAAAGAAGGCCATCGCCTTACAATGGGCTTGATTAGCTCTATTTAGCCACATGCAAAAGAGGGCTATCGCTTAACAATAGGCTTGATGGCGATGGCCCTCTTTTGCATATGACTAAGCTGTTTGTCCATGTGGAGGCAGTGCTTATAAGGCTGAGTTCACCTGAAACTCAGACTGAAGAAGTCTCTTGGACAAGAGACGAAATGTTTCACTAAAGAACAACCAATCCAGAGGACCTACTTATTCTTTTCTTTTTAATTTTTTTCTACCTGGATTGCTGAGATGCATCAGGACAATTTACGTCAATCTTTTCCAAAAATTGATCTCCCGATCCATGGACTACACTTCTCTCGACACCACCCTCTGTCATGATTTCAGTTGTACTTAAGAGTAAATATATCCTTGTCAAAACTCTGACAAGAAAAACATGGCTTCAAAATATCAGCATTATCACTGTACAACTCAGTCACCAGATTAAAAGTTAAACCTCTTTTTTGATGGGACTGTTCTGGTTCTGGTGAGTAAACTCARTTTACTAAACTCAGCCTTGGTGCCTTTTTAAGAGCTCATTCCATATTTCAGCTGAACATTCATGCTAAAAAACTGGTAGCAGTGCATGATACCGCCTGGTAGCTATAGGTGCTGGGTAGGAACTAAGTAGATATTGTTTTTTACACAGTAAATACCAGATATGTAATTACCAAGTACGTAACCAGTATGTACCAAATTGCATTATATAGTTCTGACAAATTGATTCTAGTACCATATGAATATCTGTTATTCAAGGTTGTGCATTTTCATAGAAGTCACAAAATCTAAAGGGAATACATCATGCAATATCCATCAGAAGAAGGTACATTCTGTGTCATAAGAATTAGATCTGTATTTGGCAGAAGAGTGGAAATATTCACGAGTTGAAGTTTTTTGGGGCTGAAAATGCCGGTATGGTGGTTTGTCTTATTTTGGCCAGAGAATAACATGGGAAACAAATGAAAATGCAGTTCATCTAAATGCTCAGAACACTGGAAAAACCACCAACTCCAAATGCTTTGTTTTGCTCTAAGTGCTAAAAATCAGATGCTGTCACCTCAGGAATAATATTAACTCGATATGATCTAAAGTGTTTCTGATTCTGTTGGTGCTCTCTTTCTGAACTGTGTGGGTTGGCCTTTTTTCCTTCCTGAATCCTGAGGATTTCTCAGTGTGTTTTAACTTCCTTCCACTTCGGCAGATGATTAGCGTGTCTGTCTTTCTCAGACTTTTGGATTTGTGACGGGGTTTTTTGGTGGAAGTCGGACCTCACCAGACCCAACTTTGGGAGGGTTTCGGTGGGTGTCTCTTTAAGTCTCCCTCGATTGTGCTTTAACCGTGGAACTTGATTCTTCAAAAATCACACTTGTTTTAAAAAAAAATGTGATAAAGCAAAAGTCTTCTTATTAAAAAGAAAAAAAGAACAATGTTTATAATGCTGCAATGAAATGTGTTTATTCATGTCAAATAAGGTATATTCATAATAAAATTTTGTGATTAAAATATATTGCTTTATGTGAAGTTTTCTGCCTTTTTTTATTGGAAAAATGTGTTTTTGTCCACGATAGATCAACACACTTTCCATTCGGTTGTGAGGAAAGCGCTTCATGTCTGATCTACCAGTGAGGAGCCGACAGAACTCTAAATCCTGCCAAAAACAACATCCGGTAAAAGAAACACAGGATTCATACTCACAGCTGCATCTCTATACAACAATGCGCTTTTGTTAATAGGTTTACAGTATTTCTTGTTTTTTTGTATATTTTTCTCCCTCTGGGTGCTGATCTAATAGGTGACTACTATCATTAACACTGTCTACTTCAGTACCAAAAACCAGMTGGGCCGAAGTCCACAGTCTTCCAGAGTTATTCCTCCTCCTCGCTGCTCCCAAAAGTCAAACTACTGGTTCAGTTTACTCTTTTATTATGGGTGTTAAAACTAACCGTAGTTCTGTGTGGAGCTCAAGAAGCAAGCCTGAAAACCTTAAGCTGCTTTGGGACATTCAGAACAAGGTCAATTATGGAGTCTTTAGTATTTGTTTTTAATAAAAAAGGATCTTTATTGTTGGTAGCACTGCTGCTGAACGACTGCACTGAGACCAATAATGTCAAATTATGGATTATAAAGATTTTGTGACAGTACAGAGCAAAGCTTGAATTGTACAGAAAATGATAAAAATGTGGATTCATTCTGTTTATTTAAGCAGTTTTAGTACATATAATATAAATTATATTTCCTTAAGTGGATATAGAATACAATGTGAAGTTTAATGCCTTAAGCCATGTTTTCTGATGACAGCATCTTTCCCCTCCTGGGTTTCTGTTTCCCCCCGAACTCTTCCTTTCCTGAAGTGTTATTCCTCGTCTGTCACGGATGAGTTGCGATGTCAACAGCCCGTGGATTTCCTGCCAGCAGCTCTGTGTTTTGCGTCTGGCAACAGGACAGCCCTGTTGGTTTACACTGCGGGGTCACATCTGTTGTGTTTTTGATTGTTATCCCAAGCCTGTTGGCCTGTGTCCCTCCCTATCTGGCCTCAAGTCCCAAAAGTAAACAGCCTCTAGAGTAAATGTGAAAAGTTTATTAAGGCGTTAATTACATTTAAAACATTAACATTAACAGTCCTCTCATTACAAYACAGGTTTTTTTGGACAAAAAATTAGGTGAATCTTCACGAGCTGCCTTCAAATTGTCTTTATATCCATACACCGTGCTCCAAACTTTCATTCTTTTCTGTAAAACGAACAAGATTGAGTTTCTGTGTTCTTCCTTTGTGCTTTACAAAAGCTGTTTGTAAAACCCAGTTTGTCTCCATATGGACCCTGTTTTGTGTCCACAGACATCTGCACAAAAGTACAACAAACTTGTTTGACTTTTGCACAAATGCAGTCCTCAAAGAGTTCTTTACGCACACGTTTCTTGGAAAGCAGGAACTTTTTTTTTCTCTTTGTGGGTTCGACTTGGGTAGAACGAGCAGGTTGAGCTTGACGTGATGACAGAGTGAGGATGAGACCACCAAGGCATTGTTGTTTTGTTTTCTTTCCGCTCCGCCTGCTTCTTAGCTCTCCTGTGTAATTTTTAGAGCGTTGATTTTGTGGCAAAATCTACGACTTCAAATCTAAAATGAATTTCAGCCTTCTCATCTAGATTTTGACGCCTCAAAAAGTTGTTTGGCTAAAATTTAACTCCTCAGGAAAAAAATCAAATCTATTTTTAAAAATAAGAACACGATCATAAGCTTCTTAAGAACCTGACAAGGATCAAAACCACAATATGAATGTTAAACCATTGTTTATTCAAAAACTTCACCAAAACTGACTGAATCTGACTCTTTTTATTGCCCAAACACTTATTTGCACTGTAGATTAAATGTCCTGATGCATCTCAGTCATCCAGGTAGAAAAAAACAAAAAGAAAGAATAAGTAGGTCCTCTGGATGGGTTCTTCTTTAGTGAAACGTTTCATCTCTCCTCCAAGAGACTTCATCAGTCTGATGAGTTTCAGGTGAACTCAGCCTTATAAGCACTRCCTCCACCTGGACAAACAGGTTAGTCACATGCAAAAGTGGGCCATCACCTAACAATAGGCTTGATTRGCTCTATTGTTCATAGAGGGTCATGTGCCCCATCACCTGACTTATTGGTTTTGATGCTGTGGTTCTTTGGTGTCGTGTTATGTGTATGTAGTGAGTGCAAGCGGGGCTCAACGTCCCCTTGTTTTTGTCTTTTTTTTTTCCTTTTTGTGTTAGTTATCGTTGGGGCCCTGATTCACACCTTTGAAAGAGCTAATCAAGAGTTAATCAAGCCTACTGTTAGGCGATGGCCTCTTTTGTATGTGACTAACCTGTTTGTCCATGTGGAGGCAGTGCTTATAAGGCTGAGTTCACCTGAAACTCATCAGACTGAAGAAGTCTCTTGGACGAGAGATGAAACCTTTCACTGAAGAAGAACCCATCCAGAGGACCTACTTATTTTTTTTCTTTTTGTAGATGAAATACTTGTTCGGAGGTCGGCAGCAGCGGAGCTTTCCGGTTACTTCCATGCATCACATTTAAAACCCAGGTGAAGGGAAACTCTTTACCAAAACCAGTCGTCTTAAACAGATGGCTTCAGAAAAACGTGAAGCCTCTCTCAAGTTTCCAAAACAGCTTTATGCTCCAAATATCCTCCACCTGCTCTGTAACTGTACAACTGTGGATTCCTGTTAGGAATTCTCTTACTTTGTGACTCATCTGCTGGTCATTATTGGACTTGCTTTGTTGTAATTGCTGCAGTCTGGTAGTGTTTGCTTTGTATGTTCCTTTCATGTTTTTTTTAAGGAGACCAAAAAGAAAGTGAAGCTCAGGTGGAGGTCTGTGTTGGAACAAGAGGGGYGACTGTACAGTAACCACTGCAGATGTGAAGCAATCTGTCTCACTGGGGCCACACAGTCACCAGCATCAGCTTTAGTTTTAGCTATTTTTTTCTCTCTTTTTTTACTTTATCTCAGAAAGGAGAGCAGGAGAATAAAAAAAAACAGAAGCATTTTGAAAATAGAAAAACAAGTTCTCAAATTGCTGACTTTAAATGATGGAAAAATATCTTGTTTGACCCTTCAGTTTTATTAATGCAGCAATAAGTTTTAGAAATGTGAGTTAAGGCATGTGTTAAATCACCAATGTCAACGTCTTTTCCCAAACCACCATATTAACTTTAATATTGAGGAAGAAGATTGAGATAAAACATATGCCTGCATCTATCGCACGTGTTACAACCTATAGCTAACATTTCTAGCATTTTTGTAGAATTTGTATAAATATCGTTTTTTAACAAGATAATTCAGAATAGTTGCCACACTCAAAATATGGCAATATTCTATTAGCCAATTGTGACATTTAATAACTTTTGGCTTAAAACATAATTTGTTGAGACCACCTTTTAAATGTCATTTAACCCTCTTGGTTTTCTTTTTTCTTTTCTTTTTCTTTTTAAGGTTTTCTATGATGAAGTCGAGGGCCTGGTCAGGGTAGTTTCAGGCCCTCAGGTTTTATTTTTACCCGTATGTGCTTAAAATCATTACCGTGGTTGCGATACAAATGAATAAGATGACAAACAAAATTGGATTTGTCTCTATGTTTAACCAAAGGAAAAAAAACTTGAGCTAAGAAAACTAGAAACCATTGACGTTGGTGGATTTCACAAGAAGAACAAACGTGTTTATTTAATTTGGACGAGCTCGCTCAGTGAAGGAAGTGCTTCACGTCTTGTTTGATTAAAGTAATTAACCAACAAAACAATGAGTCAGTCGTGAAAAATGAGAACATTTTTTCTGGGTGCTGACTATTATTTGACTTATTCTAACAGTCAATAAATTTATCCCCAGTCACAAACAATGACTCACTTTTATGCTTTTATGGGTTGTGTTGCAGACTTGGATCAGATTGATCAGATAGACTGAAGTTACGTAACACAGACAGGCAGACATTTAGCTCTGTCAGAGTGACTTATTTCCTTTGTTGTGAGCTGCAGGTGTCAGGTCAGCGCTGCGACTCAGCCCTTTCTATGTGTACAGTCACACACTGTGATTAAGCTCCGAGGTCTGGCACCAAATAAAGAGTTTATCTCTTAAAGACCCTCTGACACGCCAAGCCTCATTAATAGCAGTTAACTGAAGCTTCGGCTGCACGCAGCTTTATGCAGACGCTGCCTTAAAGCACACTTACTGCACTTACACACGGGCTGCAGCAGATAAACAAACTTGTAAAACCCGCCACGCCTACACATACAAACATGTTTGAACACTAATTAGTTCGACTCTCCTGAAGCAAAAGTGGCTCCCCTGAACCACTTACAGTCCGCCACCTGGGGTGCACGCCACTCGTGCGAAGAAACTTCAAAGTGTTAGTGCAGCTGTGTGTGGCGGTGGGATAATTAAGTGCAAATGTGTGTTAATCAATGCATAATTAGTGCAATGGAACTTCTTTTTGAAATGTTAACATAGGTCTTTGTGAATTAAGAGATAAACCATTTCTTCTTTATCTTATCTAAAACTCCATCTATATACAATATAATATAATATAAT
>NW_013952424.1:1725540-1727328 GCF_001266775.1 Austrofundulus limnaeus
CATTAGCACCTCTAGTAATATATTTACTGAGAAAAATGGTGACGTGTTCAGTACTTATTTTACCCGCTGTATATGTGGCCTTAAAAAAATGTAAGCCAAATTTGTGACTGATTCCAACTTTATCTACAGAAACAGCTGCAAGGACTTGAAATAGGTCAATGATGTTGATGTTCATGGAAGAGCTGTTTGGGATTGTGAATGTTCAGTTACTTATTCAGATTTATTGAATCAAGGATGCAGTTTTTTTTTAAATGAAACAATAACCTTACCAGGCTAGAAGTTGTTTCTCAAAAGTAGTGCTGATCTCTATTTTTATCACCCTGTTTGAGCCCTGMTGTTTATTCTTGACAGGCATCACTCATACTTTCTCTTTTTCTCCATGTTTGAAAGCACACACTCTTTTATTGAAACATCTCTGAGATTTTGCACCACCTGATTCTGCCATATTTATTTCCCTACTGCAGTCACTCTACATGAAAAGAGAAAAATGAAGAACTTCCTGTAAATACGTTTCTAAAACTATGACGAGGATGTTTGTGTAACTAAGTCAGGTCTGAGGATGCAGGTCAAATGTGTACACAGGTTTGTCCCATTCAGAGTGTCTGAATGTGTGTTAAAGGGTGTGTCTGTCTTTAGAGGGGAATGGCTGGGGGGCATGTTTTGGTGAAGAGAGGTCAAACTTGGGTCCAGGTAATTTGCCACAGATGAAACTTGACTCCATTCCAGAAGACCAGTGCAAGTAAATGTTTCAAAGCTGCAGGAAATCTATTAGCACCTGGTGGGACTCCCCCACACGCCCCCCCCACCAACCCCATCCCCTGTCCCACCTCCGTTAATAAAGCCACACAAGACCACTGCACTCCTGCTGTGCCACTAAAAGCAGGGGATTAGTGGGTACGTGTGTGCACGTGTGTCTGTCTTTGGTGTGCGGTGAGGTGTGCATTTACACCTCTCTCTCTGTGTGTGTGTGTGTGTGTGTGTGTGTGCGTGTGCGTGCGTGTGTGTGTGTGTGTGCGTGTGCGTGCATGTAATGGATCTGGACATGTCCCTTTTTTTACACACACGTGCAGCCAGTTAGCGGTGAATGAGGTGCCAGACAAGCATGCAGCAGCTGCCACACGAGAAGCAAAACCTCACGATCCAGTCGCAGTGAGCTGCAGCCACCGCACAACGTCAACTCCAGATCAGTTTGGATGTTTTGCTTAAATAGCTGACATCAGTGTCATCAGTTCAATATCCATAGCCTGTTGTAGCTGTTTATTTCATTCATTCTATTCAAACAAGCACATGTTCAGTGCCTAATCTATCAAGGACAAACTCCCCTAGATAACAGGCCTTTCAAAACCATGTTTTTGTTTTCATTTAGAAATACACCTTCACAAACATGGCACCACTTCTGAAACCATCTTCATGCACCTTGAAATGCCCGAAAACATTGTAATAACTTAGCCAGGCCTGTATGTCCCACTGTAACGCAACATAAACAGGAAACAATATCAAACTGTATAATATTGTATGCATTAGGGCTGGTAATAATGGGGAAATATGGTGGCATCTTCTGACCCAATGTTTCCCAAAGTTGGGGTCGGGACCCAAAGTGGGGTCCCGAAACATCAAGGTGGGGTCCTGAAAAGATTTTCTGAATTAATGACATTTTTGCCTTAGTTTTTACAAAGGAGGTTAGTGTGTTTAAAATGGATAAATGTAGTATAAAAATATTTTTTCTGTGCCCATGTTTTGTTGACCTGATACAAATGTTTATCATCCAAAAATAGTTGGGGGCACAGG
>NW_013952424.1:1728392-1731212 GCF_001266775.1 Austrofundulus limnaeus
GCACTTTGGTTCCCAAAGTTGGGCTTGGGACCCAATTATGGGTCATGAAGCACCTTGGATAATCTCCAGAAATCAATTTAAAGGGTGATAAAGTAATTGCTGATGTAACATTTTCCCTATAATTATTACAAAAACACAAAATAAGTATTTACATTTGTGTATGATTTGTTTAGATTGTCAAAAAGCCTGTGTTTGTAAGGTTATTAACGAAGTTCATGTACTTAGACCAGTAATATTTGGGGTCACAAGATTTTRCCATGGATAGTTTGTGGGTCAGAAGATAAAAAGCTTGGGAACCACTGCTCTAACCTATGGTCTAATGCCAATTATACAACAGTTCATATTGTGTTACATCTTGTTGCTCAGAAGCCAGACGAAAACCCCAACAATGACACTGTTTAATTTAGCTTATTCAAACTGAATGAAAAATACATTTTCTTCTACCTGCTGTGAAAAATGAGTTATTTTAATTCTGTTGTCTGCTGGGTGTTTGGGCTCACCTACTCACCGGCCAGCTTGTGTTYAGGATCCAACCTAATTGGATTTATACAGGGGAATGTTTTCCAAAGCCACACTTGTGAAATACCTCCACATCTGTTGCCCATTAGCAGTGGACACAACGCACAGCAGAGAGAGAGAAAAGCCCCCCCAACTCCTTGATTCATTGGACTGCAGCTCTGCTTTTATTGCAGCGACGGAAAAAAAAGCGGCTCACGGCAGCGTTTCAGCTCAGCGATTGCTGCCTTTTCCGTCCTTTTTCCTTTCTTGCTCTCAGTTTGATTTGTTTTATTCTTTGATCGTTTAAACCCACAGTTTGCGTGTTATCTCCTCGGCCAGCCTCTCGCTTCCTTTGTGCTAGAAACTTTCCACAGCTGTTGTCATTTCTCTCCAGGTACAGCCGTGTCGTCTTTGGAGGTTTGCTCACTCTCTTTCATCTATTTCCTTTAGGTCAGAGGCWTTCTCCTGTTGAAATCTTCCTCCTAATTCTTCCAGCAGGTCTTGGTTTCCATCTGCTAACTCAGCCCAGCTTCCKTGGCCTTTGTGTTCTGCTCGGTGATCGGACCGTCATCTATCTATGTCAGCACCACTTCCATCTCCAAACCTTTTCCCTTGTCACTCTCGAAGGCAAGGCCGTCCTCCTGTTTCATCCCTCAGCAGGCACGAGGAGAAGCTAGCAAGGGGGTCTGACAACCCCATGACCCCTCATCTGTCATCTGCAAGGGGAAAGGCACCCTTCTAATTGGGGGGAAAGCGTTGAGGGGTTGGGGGGTGTGGCGTGGAGGTTGTTGTTCTTGTGTTGGAAGGGTCAGAGGTGGAAAGGTGGAGATCACATTGGTGATTAGCCCTCTTCATGTGCAGGAATGGAGGGTAGCAAGGACACGATGAGGTGTTTTGGTTTTATTTTGGCCAGCTGGGGTCTGAAGTTAGTTAAGAGAAATGGGTAAAATTTAGTATTTGGGATGATTGAACCAGCCTGGGGTGCTGCCATGGTTCATTGTTGACATATCAGTAGACTGATAAAGGAAGTCTGTCGTAATTAGAGTAAAGAAGTGCTAAGAACTCAGCTGCTTTGTGCAAAGTACAGAACTCAAGGAAATGTCATRCCTTGATTGTTTAAAAATTTAGATTTTTAGCCCAATGAACTCCGCAGAAGTGTTAATAGTGCCRTTAATCAAGCTCGTAACAAGCAGCTGGATAAGCACATTGGTTCAAAATCATGTGTTGGCAGAGAGCTATGAAGAGCGAGTCAGAAAACGAGTCGAACGAGGCTGCGTTTTGTGAACGCTGACAGGTTTTGGACGCAGGAGGAGACGCTCTCTAAAGCCTCCTTTCCTCCCTCAGTCCACCTGATGATGAATGCAACGTGTCTCCTTGGGTGTCCCTTCTACACCTCCTCACTTCCCCTGTCCACACCTCTCAACGTGGCCCGCAAAGCCATGAAATAGATGTGTGGGAGACTTTCCAGGCTCAAGTGAGTTTAAAAAACGGAACCCCCCAAAAAAACATTAGCCCCGTTCAGTCAAGTGAAGCTGAAGACAGCCCTGTGCAACGTTACTGATAAGTTCTCAATGATTAAAAGTACGTTTTTCCACCCTAAGCGTATTCTTGACCAAATGAGACAGAGGTACTGTATTTGTTAAACTCAATTTTTTAAAGTGGGGTAYTATATATTTTTCCAGGCACATAGTTTAATTCTATACCACATTAAAATAACTGTTTAGYTGATATGAAAATGCTGGTTRTATCAAAARTAAATTTTGACTTTGCAATAGAMTAAACACCTCTGTCTCTTTGAGAACCTCCTACTGTTTACGACACTCCCRCGTCAACACATCTTCACAGCAATGCTTTGAAGGAGGGGTGCTCAGTGGCGCAGGAGCCCGGCTGCAGACTGATTTTGAGGGAGGAGCTATGTACAAATAGGCGGTGCTTTGTACCCRCAAGCATTTAGACAGCTCCAGATAGCTACCACAGTTGATGCAAGGATTACTGAGTCAAAGCAACACTGCATAAGTTTTTTGATGAAGGAATGGCAATATGATATAAAGCTCAAAGTCGAATTTGCATAATACCCCCCTCCCTTTAAGTTATTCAGAAATGAGCCTCTGAGAATAGTCCCAACACTGAAGTACAGAGGTGGGATTTTGATGAAATGCTGGGATCACTGCTTCATCTATGTCAATTTAAATGACTGTTTTCAGAAGCTTGAAAGAACTGAAGTGTTTGAAGTTCCAACAATCCAAACGATATTGCCAAAGTTACTCAAAAGTTTCTAAAGAAGAAAAATATGATCGCTACAAAGTAACCATTATATATATA
>NW_013952424.1:1732125-1737283 GCF_001266775.1 Austrofundulus limnaeus
ATATTTATGTTTGTGGTTGTAATGTGACAAAATATGGAAAAGTTCAAGGGGTATGAATACTTTTGCAAACCACTGTATATATATATAGTCTCGTGTAAACCTAACAAAAAGGGAAAWGATGGAGCGAGATGTCCCCTGCAGCAACAAACATCTGAAACTACTCTATAAAATTTGTACAAGACYGGACCTCCTGTTGAGAGGTTTGAGTCTGAATCAAAAACATACAAAGTACAGGGGAAACGGMGTCTCAGAACAAAGGTGTCCTAACGTTTGTTGAATTGAGTTCCCGTGGGTCTCATACTGTTGTGCAAAGAAGTTCATTAAACTGAAGATAGAATTACATTGGTTGTCTCGTGTTCAAAAAGCCACTTCAAGTAGAATTTTCACGTTTTTTTTTTGTTGTTTTTTTTTACGATGACATTCACACTGTTGATTTACTAGTTCTCCTTGTTGCCAGTTGAAGGCGTGTGTGCACAAGTTCATGTGTGGCACTTGCCTAAAGCTGGGAAAACTAAAGTAATGCAGCGCCGTTGGAGCGCGTAACTGCCAAACGAGTGGACACRATTCCAAGCTACTCCATCTCGAATTCTATACTGACAAGGTCCAAGCATCGTTTCTGAATCTGGAAGAACTTATTGATGCCCTAAACATCCATAGAGATGTCAATCATAGCCGGAGGGAAACGTCTTAGTTTTCTCAGCCCAAAGCTGTCCTCACATTGATGATTTTCTTGACTTTGCTAAAGTGATGAAACTAGAGGTTGTCAGCAGTCGTATAGCTTTGGATGCAGGCTTATTCACATGTATTTATAACACTTTTTTCTCAGAATCTATTTTAACTTTTGAGTGTTAGATTATAAGAGTGGTTGTAATCAGAAAACCATGTGGTAACTAATCAAATAGAATCTATGCTTGTGCGTCAATTTTAAAGATAACATCTTAAGCCAGTGTTTAGATAAGATAAYTCGTCATACATCACTAGACTACCAAACTTCACATGCTCTAATTAACTAYGCCAAAGAATGATTGGCAGTTTGGGATTCACAATGATACGCCTGGAATGAATCAAATAAATCAGAGAAGTTAATACTCTTGTTGCTTTGCTCCGTTTTAAGAAAAAAATTCCCATTTCCAACATATTTTCCCTAGATGCATAATCATCTGTCAAACTCAACTTATTTACCTAAGGCTTGTTAAGCACATGGGACAGGGTGAGGCAAAACTCAAAAGGTACCAAACTAGTTCTAAGGCCGATTTTTCTTTTTTCTTTTTTTTCTTCTCACTTTTAGAGCCTGGATTTCTTCTTTGCACTGACACTGATTGACGTTGCGAGTGTGATGTGTGTATGGCGCAGTTATACGTGCCTGTTGCTAAGACTTAGTCACAGATTGCAGCGCACACACACCCGTACACCTGCTTGTCCACTTCTGTGCTCACATGCATGCAAACCAACGAAGGAAGGGGCGGGGCGGGGTGAAAACCAGAAATGACCTGCGCACGTCTTAATGAGGGAGGACCGGGTGTCTGGCATTTACCTCAAACCATTTCTTCCCCCCGCTGCTCTCTCTGGAGGGCTTTAAGTCCACCACCCGTTAACGGCTGAAGTGTGGATTTCCTGTCAAATAGGGGTTAGAGCCCAACAAAAGCCCCATACTCCATCCAGTACCTAAAGCAGGATCATTTACAGCTGCTCCATTTAAACACACACACTTCATGTTGTACAATGTCCCAAATGGGATTTACACCGAACTTGTGGTGCTCATTGTTGTCTTTATAGTGACCTTACTGCACCTTTTATGATACTTTTAAACTATACTATCAGTGCAAAATCCCTTTAATGAAAGGATAATAAAGTCTGTGATATATTAGACTTTGTCAAATTGTATCTTTATACTGTAAACTGAAAGACAAATACACCAGTTTTGAGCTTTTTAGGAGGCTGATTTCAAATGTTCCGTTGGACTCCACTTGGCATCGGATTTTCCTCCCATTTCTGGGTTTCCTTTGAGGATTGTTTGAAGAGCAGGACAAATACTCCCTCACTCCCTGACAGATAGTTTTCTTCTCTGACGTGAGAACAGGCCTTTTAAAGAACCGATTTTGGCACAGCAATGCATCGCCACACTGGTTCTCTGTGATTCAGTCTCATGTTTGTCATCTTAGTGGGCACATCAATCAGGCAGAGGCACACAACGAGTTTTTCATACACAACATAACACAAAGAGCTTGAGTGTGTTTCAGACGTGTTACTACCAAAAGACGAAGGTGGACAAGGATGTTTTTGACCATGTCTTTCAGGGAATTATCATTGAATTTACCTCTACAATTCCACTACCTTTTGAAGTCAAGATTGCCACCCCGGTATTCAAACACTATCAGTTCTGGATATTCTTCTGCAGCTTGACCGGAGTCCAACTGTTCCTAATTATTTTTACTAGACATGACTTGGAAAGGCTCACACCTGCCTGCATTAGTTCTCATGTTTGATTGCCTTTATGTCAGAGTGGAAACCAATCCACAAAGTTGAGAAAAAACACAGATCTGGACTATGATACATTTCGTAGTATTTAAAGAATCAAATAACGCAGTAGCCTCAGTCAATCTCACAGGATGTAATTTGGAACCACCAATGGTTTTCTGAGGTCTGACTGCCAAGCCTAAAGGAGAAATCAAACATTTTAGTTTGACGTGTAACCAAAAGACCAGTGCTTATGAAGGGGATTTGATTCAGATTTATTTTATGGACAGGTAAGAACCTGAGAAAAGGATCGCTCTTGCAGCATTCCACCTTTTATGGGTGGTCAGACAGGAGGCATTCTTTACCTAAAGCTATATTACAGCCTGCCAGGAATTTGTGGAAATGTGTCCAAAAATCATAAGGAGCAAAATCCATTTACAATCCTGATGAGGTGAGGACCGAACGATTAAACTGCAAATCCTAACAGTTTGTCGAGGAAACCTGGCACCTATCACGTTCACATCATCCATACAATCTGAGGGATGGCAACCTCAAATAGTCTGGAAAGGAAACAAAATTAGAAAGTATAGCACAAATCTGAAAGAGAACTTTATTTTTCCAGCGTGCTCAAGATCTCCACCTGGGGAGGAGATTTACATCTTAATGAGACAATGACCCGAGCAATATTCATGCCTTTATTTTCCGTGCTCATGACAGATCACCACTTAGCCTGAAGAATATCAGGAAAATTTAGGACTGGATTTAGAAAAACATTAAGAAAATTGAGGATTTCTGTTTGGAAACTTCCAGGTGAAAAATATGCCAAGTTTGAAGAATCTTTTCCAAAAAAGACATCAGTTTGTGATTGGTGCTAATAGTGCTTTAACCCACTACTATGACGAAACTTAATTTCCTATTGTCAGCCTAACCCTTTACCCTTCAGTTTAGCCCATGATTTAAAGTCACAAGAGATAGTAGCTAAGACAAAATCTCACTGAGCTGTGACTGTTAGGAGATAAGCTTGTGTAAAACAATCCTTTTAAAATGACCTTTAGAACCTACCAAATTGGACGTAACTTTAAAACACCAATAATCTTATCAAAAACTAGAAAACAAAGCTCTTGTTTTATTGGTCAGTCTACATTCTAACCCTCACCTATGGTCATGAGGTAAATTGTGATCCCAGATGAGCTTCCTCAATAGGCTGGGCTTAGCCTAAAATAAGATGAGGAGCTTTATTATCTGAGGGTAGCTCATTGCTCATCTGGATCAAAAAGTGTTGGATGAGGTGGATCAGACAACTGAGGGGACCAGGCATGTGTTGCAGAGAGGAGACCCCAGGACTATCCTCTCTGGTCTGGGAATGACTTGTGATCCCCCAAGGAGGGGTTGGAGAGAGTTGCTGGGAAGAAGGATGTTTGGGTTTCCTTCCTGGACCTGTTGCCTCCCCAACTGGACCATATCTAAGCAGTAGAAAATGGATGGGTGGAAAGGGCCTGAAATTTCTTAATTGAAAGATGTGGAGGGTTGACCACTGATTAATGATTTTTGTGGTATTTAATGATTTATATCCCAGTTGATGTAAATGGGTTCTGCTACAGGTTTTCTTGAGACTTTGTGCCAGTGTATGAGTCAAATCTGATGACGTGCCCCAAGTGTGCAATCTGGTTGTTGTGTTAAATTGCATATAATTTATAAAAAATGTAATTTTTCAAAGCCTAAGTAGCCTGAGCTTACTGGCTGGATGTGACCCACAGGCACCTGTGTGCAAATACCTTTTTGTAAATGTACTTTTAAAGCCCATATAGATTCTAAAAATGTGTTAAAGATTACTCTAAAACGTAACAAATGCAGAGAACTGGACAGGTTCTGAAAGCTTTCAATTCATCTTATATGTTTCCAAATCAAGTAGACTTTAAATACATAACTTCAGTCAGCTTGACTGATTGAATGATGCTTTATCAAAACCAAGGTATCGCAGATTTCTGTCACTTTGTTTTAGTTGGCAAGAATAGATTGTCAAGATCTGGCAGTTTTCTTGCGTCATCTAGGACCACTCACTGTGCTTTAGTCAATACATTATGTCGGTGCTCTTTCTCTACTGCATTAGGAATTTTGCAACGAGCTAATCCTCTGAGGATGCAATCAATACTTTGCGCCAAGTGCTCTTTGGCGCACCATGTAAAGAATCCCATCTGTCTTTTCAGCTGAGCCAAAGSGAGGCCCGTTAGGAGACACAGAGGAAGACCTTGTCAAGGAGATCCGGCCTGATTCTAATAAGTCTGACACGGATCAACACCATTATCTCCACCAATTAAGTCATGGTCTCTAGTTTGGTAAAGTCGCATCAAGCACTGTTACAGATATTACAAGGCCATGAAGGGTGTTCCTTATCCACAGCCTGCAGCAAAAATCCAGGAAGTAAGTAAAGACATTAACACACTGTAGAAAGTACAAGTWCTGCAGAAAAAAATAGTAAAAACACAATACCAAACAAAAGAGATCATTGGTAACAAAATTAAAATATGAGATAAAATGTGGCAAGAATGAAAACTCTGATGTTATTAAAAGCTAGTGAATATAAAAGTGTTTTAAGATGAGACATGGAAACACCAAGTTCACAGTTCCAAAGGGGAGAGTGCTAAAAAAAGCCAATACCTCACAGTGCCTTGGGTGAGTTTTGTCTATTGCTATATATATA
>NW_013952424.1:1738370-1761512 GCF_001266775.1 Austrofundulus limnaeus
TGTGTGTGTGTGTGTGTGTGTGTGTGTGTGTGTGTGTGTGTGTGTGTGTGTGTGTGTGTGTGTGTTAGATTTTAACCTGGCAATTTTTGTGAAAAATTAACCATTCCTTTATCTGCG
Organism: Austrofundulus limnaeus; assembly: GCF_001266775.1. Taxonomy (NCBI): domain Eukaryota; kingdom Metazoa; phylum Chordata; class Actinopteri; order Cyprinodontiformes; family Rivulidae; genus Austrofundulus; species Austrofundulus limnaeus. Next base: position 1,738,488 of record NW_013952424.1, read on the forward strand.
TGCATTATTTTGAAAAGAACAACCGGAAGTTGTGCGGTTTGCTCCTCTGAACTTGACACCAGTGGGAAGAGCGGCGCTGTTTGAAGATGTTCGTGGAGGTGGGTCGAGGCGGGGGGACAAAGTTTTGGTAAAAAGGGGGTTGAACCGAGGACGCGTGTGGTTTCTCGTGGAAAGTGGCCTCTGTGTGTGAAGAAGCTGAGTCTTCAACAGAACCAGCAGCCTCTCTCTGGACTTTAAACCCAAGCAGCGCGTGTCCGTCCGGTTCTAACCTGTCCCACATCTTCACCCGACCATGAGGACAAACGTGTGGATTTACCAAACTTTGCTGTGTGTCCTTGTGGCTGCCGTGGACACAGGTAAGAATGTAAACACCTGGGTTATAAGTAAATGTTAAGCTTTAGTCCGTAAGCTTAAGAAACGAAAGAAAATGGACAAATTAATCTCATTTTTCTTTTCATTTATTTTGACATTCATATTTTGACAAGGTCACTTACAATTAAGGGTTATAATAAGCTGCTATAAATGACACTGCAAAACATCAACTTGATATCAACACCTTTTCAATCTTCCTAACTTTGAATGAATTTTATTTACAATTCTTGCCTTGCTCTTATGACGTGAAATGAAATGTTAATACAAATATGTTGTTGCAAAAAATATGATTTTTCAAATTAAAATGAGCAAATCTCCACTATTCAAATATTTAAAAGTCAGGATTAAATATAACTACAAACTTAATAATGCAAAATAAGAGTTTCTCTTACAGGAAAATGCTCTAAGTTCACTTTTTACAGTTTTGTCACATATTTAAGTTTGCTAAAAGCATCAGATTTATAAAGTCTGGATCATCTAAGGGCTTTCACACAGCTCTGTCCAGCTGACATGTCCCACAGTTTCCACTTTTAATGGATAGACATAATTTGGCTGAACGATTTTAATCTGCTGATATTAATCTTTTTTTAAAAATAGGCAGTCAGCCATGCATGTGCATAAATCAATTGTCAGGTAGGGAAATGAGCATACAGCAACAACTACAACCATCCTGTGCCCACAATTTATTAACTTTTTTTTTTTGCAAGGATGTTTATCCATATATAAAGTGTATCGCTTCATTATGTTTTGTCAAATAAAAATACATATTACCTATGAATTTAAAGCATCTGTGGTAAATACCGCCCCTTGGCTGGTTTGATTTCTTAAGATTAGGATTGGTTGCAGAAAATCCCATCATTCGAGCTCTGACTGAGCCAGAGGTGCGAAAAGGAAAAGTATTTGGGTTCCTCTCCTGTTAAAGGGATAGCAAAAGTTGAGACTGAGACAGAAGAAAGAGCAAGAAGTGTGTGTGTTTGTGCAAGTGCAAGGTGGGTGGGTTCACATCTGGTCCGTTTTGCACCTACAACCAGATGTGATGTCCCCCTAATTCCTCAGACACATTTAACCTGCTACTTTCCTGTTGATCCCACAACACAGTTGTTCTCCCCCCGATATCAAAAACCTAATATTTAGCGCAGTCACTGATATTACCCTGAAATGCATGACTAAAACACGTCAGGGTGTCGTCAGATGTCTTCCTCAGCTAAAAACTGAAAGTGTTCACGGGTCAGGTCCCCCCACCTCTTCCTATCTACAATCTCAACCTAAACTCCAACCTGTTCTTCTTAATACATATGCCACTTCTCATTAAATGTCGTCTATCTTCCCTCCCCCCACCCCCCGAGCACCTTTTATCGTCCTCCTCGTGCTTCGGCAAACGCTCAGATATTTCGGAGATAGCAGAGGTCTGAGTGCAAGGAGAGGAAGAGACTAAGTGAAATCTAATTGAGCGGCCTGGCCAGACATCAGGGCTGGAACAACACCGTGATGACTGCCAGATGTGGTCCAGTGGAGCCCAAACATTAATAACACGTCCTCCCCGAAAACCATTCTCGACCACGACAAGCTTCTAAACGATCCACAGTTTACAATATCCTAAGTACACACCCGACGTCTCGTGTTGGCTCTTGGCAGAGGGGCATGCGGTTGTAACTCAGTAGCAAAAAGACCGTCCTGAGTGATTTATATTGCACTTGCCAGTAATTATAAACTTTAAACGGCTGGTGTAGCCTTAAAAATCTACAGTTACAGTAGCACACTATCTTGCTGAACGAAGAGCCCCCAACGTTTGGCCTAAAATATGATTTTGTCCTGTTTTTGAACCCTCTGTGATCCCATTGTGCCACATTTTTTTTGCGATGTTAAAACTCTTTTGATGTGCTTCCTCCAAAGAAATGGCTCTTGACAAAACTCCTATAAATAATTCAAGGATGAATGATTTACAACGTGTCCATTTGCGCTGCTGACAGTTTGACAGCTCATTTTTACCGTACGTTAGCATGTGTTTGGTTTCCACTGGCTGAAGGACTATACATTAAACATGACACGTAAAACGGATTGTTTATTAGGAATTCCAATTGTTTTTAAAGTTTTCCTTGGAAGCAGGACGGCTAAGTGAGAAAAGGTCATTCTTATTTCTTAATAAAATAAAAAGAAACGAACCCAAATTCCTGGTTGTTAAACAGCAAGACTCAGAATAAGTTTTGAACGTTTTTTACAGGATCATGAATGCTCATGAACTCTATAGGAATTATGAGAACTATTTATCTGTAAACTTAAAACTAGATCATTACAAATACCACAAAGTGGTAAAAGTGGTTTAAAGGAAGATTTTAGATGTTTTTAAAAAGTAATAAAATGAAAACTTCTGATGAGAGTCTGAAGCTGAGCACCACATTATATCAGCCTGTTGTCTGTTCCTTTGTCATCCCTGCCCAACATTTTTAGTTACTTTGGTTCAAAGCAGAACTGCTTTAAGAGTTTTCCTTTCTCTTTGCCTCTCTTCTATAAAACGTGGCCAGCTGTGTGTAGTCTCTCCCATCTCACCTGCTGAAGCTTGTAACTTTAGAGTAGTCACAGGTGTTGTGATCTTCTCCTTGCAAGGCCACTCAGTTTGTGAGGACTGCTTGCTCTTGGTAGACTTACACATCCCATATGTGGGTTTAATAGATGATGATGTATTCTATTCTGGATACACAATTTGGCCCAGACGATTAGATGTACAAACAATGACCTGCCCATTGCAGTTGGATTTTCATGATGCGTGCTTCAATATAGGTCAGGCTGTGTTCTTCTAGAACAATGATGTTGGGGCGGTAGTCTTCCAAATGGTTGCATTCGTGACTTTATTTGACARTAGTTACCACCATGGCCCTGTGATGGACTTGCGACCTGTCCAGGGTGTACCCTGCCCATCGCACTGTGACTGCTGGATATGGGCACCAGTGACCCACGCAACCCTGAAAAGGAAGAAGCGTGTACAGAAAATGGATGGATGGATGGATAGTTACCACCATGCAATCACTGGCAAACTGTAGAATTTTTTATAATTCTAACACAGAGGAGCCCAAAGTGGGGCCCGCGGGCCAAATGTGGCCCCCCAAGCCATTTGATTTGGCCCACCAGCAGTTGACATTGTTACTAGGTTGTAACCTGTCGTCCTATGTAGAAAAAGTTTTTCCACTTTGTCATTTCATCCATTGGCTCATTGACTATAAGGGGCTGTGGTACAGATAGTTTTCACTYATGGTTCTGACTTTATCTTTGATGTATTAAGATTAAATACGAAATGTGTAGATTTGCACACTTTATAAGGCCAGAAAAACTCATATTTTATCAATTTATGGAATTTCCCATGAGCCTTTGCTACTTGAGGATATGGCAGACTTTCTCCAAGTACCCAGACTAAAAACAAAAGGTTTACCACAGGCTACCACACTGGCTGCTAGCTTAATCATTACAAAATAAAAGACTTTACTAAAATAGTATTTGTATTTCATATATTATATTACTGCATTTGACCCGCAGCCCCGGATAGATTCTCATTTTGGCCCTCTTGGGGAAAATGTTTGGGCGCCCCTGTTCTAACTAACCCTGTCACAATAGCAAATTTTGTTGGACGATAAATTGTCTCAGAAATTATTGCGATAAACGATAATATTACACAAAAGGTAATGATCCTCTCCAATCCCCGTGTTTACAAAGCTTATGGAAGTTTAGGAAATTTACATATGTTAAAAAAAGTTACGAACTGACCTAGGGATGCACGAATATGAAAATTTCAGCTGATTTTGATACCCATTATTATTATTATTATTATTATTATTATTATTATTATTATTATTATTATTGTTGTTATGGTCGTTAACCAATATTTATGAAATTACACAAACACAAATTATTTATATACATATACGCACAAATACACTTGTCTTTTTTCAATACATTCAAAAACACCATGACTCTCTACATCAGTTATTCCTAGCTGTGCAGAGTCACTAACACTATCATGATCAAACAAATACCACTCGACCAACCATCTCCCCTCCCAAAACAGAAACACAAAGCTAAAACATGGGAAGTCCTTATCAGATGTTATTATTGCTCCAGGTTTACATATCGGAACAAAACAATATTCTAAAAAATGATCAGTATCGGCCGATACCACAGTTAATGCTGATATATTGTGCAACCCTAAACCGACCTGGACTGGAGTTTGGGAAAGCAACACACAACAACTGCTGAAGCTCACTCCTCCCTACACTACACTAAGGAGTAGAAAACAGGGCATTAGAAAGAAAACAAACCATTAGTTGATTTATTGCTCGTCATGGCAGGCCTCATTCTAACTACTGCAGACTTGATCCTGACTGGTAGAGTCCAGATCATAAATGCAAATTGGATGGTCTTATTCAAACCACATGTGAGATGAACTGTGTCTTTCTGTGTTGCAGGTTGCTGTCAAAAACCTCGTCGTCACTTCTTACAGAAGTACGAAAAGACTGAAAGCCACATACTGGTTTGCATGGACTGCCCTCTGACGCCGCTGATACAAAAGAGCCGCTCGCAGGAACACTGCGCCCGAAAGTGCTCGAAGCTGAAAAAGAAATTCAGCTGCAGGTGAGTCACAGTTCTCTGAAGTCCGTAGGTTTCCCCGTAGCGGCGTCCACACCCCCCCCTCCCCCCCCTCACTCCTCCTCGCCTTCTGCGTGTCTCATACTATTTACATATTCTTGTTGTTTATCATTTGGTCATCTTTCTTCGACTTCCCGTGCGCTCCTGGCAGGGCTTTCAACTTTCAAAGGCACAACAGGAAATGCCACTTGCTTCCTTTTGACCGGTTCACCCACGGTGTGCAGAAGCAGGCCAACATCAACTTCACTTTGTACGAAAAAAAAGGTAAATGTTCCCGTTTTTTGAAGGCTTTTGTGCATTATAGGATTCACACAGACGAGCTGTTTGTGGTAAGAGTACTTGAATGTTGGCTCGCTTTTCTTCAAAGGTCTTTGGTTCATCTGTTTACATAAAAGAGCCAAACCTCCTCACGCCCTGCTGTTTAATCGCTCTGGTTAAGAGAGTCGCTGCTTAAACTTGTAGCAGACTTAAGGAGTGTACACAAAAAAAAAAAAAATCATTGTTTACAGCCAAAGTGCAAGAGTTTTCCTCAAGCGCTTGCTGTGGAATCTAGCACTTTAGAATTTGCTGCAAAATTTATGAACGCTCCCCTCTGTGACATTTAACGAACTTCACGAACTTGTCTGTTTTGGGAAGAACATGTAAGCTGTTGGAAACTCTTCTTGACCATACTTGGGCAACTTACACTTGAAGTGGTCAAGGCAAAGCAAACTTTAATTACTGTGTAAACTGGCACAGAGTGAGGACACATGGATGGTTGTTTTCAGATGTTCTTTTATTTTATTATTATTCTGCTTTTGCACTCAGATTATATAAGGGAGTGCATCTCTGACACCAAGGACAACTACAGAGGGAGGAGATCTTGGACAAAATCAAACATCACTTGCCAAGCCTGGTCTGAAAATAACATCAACGAGCACACGTAAGTGATGCTTTTTTACTAACGGGTCATGGAGAGCATTATTTTTTAGTTTATTGTAAAGTTGTAAAAAAGGACTCACAGTCTTATAAAGTTACAAACACATATTTTGTTAATCTTTTAGCTCTTATTGTATACGTTGGGGATAACGTTCGGCTAATACCACACTGAATTTTAGCTCAATACCTCTACAACAGACCGACTTATAGTTGTTTTTTGTATTTGCTACGTTTAATTAGCTGTGGCTCATCTTGAATTGGATTAACCACAAACAGTAATCAGTTGTAGATAATTCAGTGTTCACGTTATGGCTTTTTTTAATCCATCCGCTTGTTCATGAGATATTTTGCTAACAGACAAATTAAACATTGGGTGATAAAGATCAACTCCACAAAGTCACTTGTCACGGTCAAGTTGGAGTGACTTGCTAAAAAAAAAAAGTCTTCCCAGCAGTTGTGTTCACACAGAACGTGTTAATCATTCACTTCCTCTTGTTAAATTCCTCCAGATTTCAACCCAAACTCTTCAAAGCTCATATCTTCTTCATGCTTCCACTTTCTTTTTATTCTTTATTTATTTATTTGTTATTTTTTTCTTCCAGGATTCTCTTTTTCTGTGCGCCTGAAGCTGAACAGACCTCAGCGTTTGATTTATAGTTGCTCGGTTCATCCCCTCCCACCTCGGGGGTTAAGGGAAGGTGGAGGCTCAGAGACAGTTGAACGTTTATCCAGAGTTAAGTCAGATTTCTTTCAACACATGCAGGGATGTCCTCCCCAATTTTATTTTTTTTACCCCCTCCTGCACTGGAGTCCATCAGGTGTATCCCTAAGATGTTTTCTCTCAGCTTGATCAGTGGATCTTTGCCAGCATCTCATTAGCACTGCTCATTAGTTACAAGATATTTTACCCATAGCAGGGGAGGGGGGAGTTGGGTGGGAGAGGGAGGAATAATAGTTTTGAAGAGGTGCAGAGTGAAAAATGGAAGGGAAGACAGAACAAAATAAAGGCGCAAAGATTTATAGGCTGAAGTCATGTTTTGTCTGATGTCCAGCAAGGTTCACTGAGAGAAAACTGCAGGTTAACCAATCCCTTCCAATTAAAGCAGACCACAGTGTCGGTCCTCGCCTCTCACGCTCTGCTCCAGAACTGTCATCACTTTCCAGGAGCCGCGGTTAGCRCTCCTTTGTCATCGTTTATTTGACACATGGTCCCAATACTCTTCGCGAATGGAACAGAGCTTCTATCATCTTTAGCTGTCAGCATCTTTAAAACTTTTCAAAGGGGCTGAAACTGAAGGAGGATTAAGGGAGTTATGTAACGCCGAAGCGTCCCGCTGTGTGAGAATTAGCACCACAATGGACCATTTGAGGTTCAGGTAACTATTATTTTCACGCTCGGCTGATCCCCCCYGCGGGGGCAGGAGGGGTTTCTCAGGAGGTTCCCATCCAGGAGCGGGATTTCCACCTGTTGTTGTTTCTGTTTGTGGGATCAACCAGGCTTCAGACAGAAGTGATTCCCAGACAAACATGCAGAACAAAGCCTTAGTATACGCACATTACAACCAGTTACTAAGGACATGTACCTCAGCAGGTTTGATTCGGCTTAAACCTGGATTTTACATTGAATCCTGGATTATTTGATTTGAATGTGAAATATGTTGTTTTTTATATTATTTAAATCTTTGTAAACATAATTTTAAGGAAGGTAATGATTTGTGGCTGTCTGATCCTCTGTATTTTTTGGGCACCGACAGATTCTTTAAGGTGTACGGCATGTAGTTTGAGTTAACTGAAACCAAGTGAAGCTAAATATTTCCAAGTGGATAAAAAATGTAGCTTCTTGCCCAACATGTTTTAAAAAGAAAACTTGTTCTTTTTAGCACACAGGGCATTTTTGTACTTGTTCTTGCAAAAATCATCAATCAATCATATGATGCCTTGGAAGCACCGACTTTCCTGAAACGCCTGGTTTAGAGTCTTTTTTATTTTATTTTGTTCTCAACAGCAGCGGGACACATTTTGGCAAAGTGCTTTCTCAACGCTAAAACAAAAACTGAGCAGCTGCATTGACATTTGCAATTTATTACCCATCAGTTGCCTGAAACAATTCAGGTTTTTCTTTTTTTTTTTTATTATTAATTTTTGAAGGGCCTTGAAAGGACAGCAGTTAAAATGGACAGATGGAAAACAAAAAGAGGGATTGCAGCTTAATGCAAAATGAAAAAGAACATGTTTTTACAGCATTAAATATTGCAAGTCCAACCAAAGAATGAAGAAAGWTCCTGAGAATGTTTAGGTTATATAATAAATCAAGATCCATAGTCCTTTATTTCTGAACACTTTACATCTTTGGATGTTGCCGCGTTCAGGCTTGATGTTTCATCCACCAGATGCATTCAGTGCAGCTACTTCAGGGCCAGATTTCAGCCTCACTGATATCCAATATCCAGCCGATGCGTGTAGTCRGCTCAGAGGAGGAAGCATGTGTGCGCAGTGTCGGCCCGCGCTCAGACGGGACCAGACTCTGGCAGGAAGAAGGAAAACTGGCCAACATCTGTTAGCACAACATCATTACAGCTAACGTGCTCCCATGCTGCAGGCTTTTTCACAGTCTTACCACATGCAACTTTTTTCTTTCTTTTTTTTGAAAGTGAGGAAACTTGTCGATCCATTTGTAAATGAAGAATACCACATTTATGATAAAGACCTACAAGAGCTTGTGACTTACATACAACAGATGTGGTCTTTGGCCCGAAACACAGATCTGTTTTGGAACAAATGTTTTCTTTTAGTTTTGTGCGTAAATGAAACATTTCTGTTGTTTTTAGGTATATAGGTACAACTAAGTGCTTCGTACTTTTTTTTTTCCTTGGCAATCTCCTTTTTTGATTTTTGTTTAAATGACTGAATAATGATGTGTGCTGTTGTAGAAACCTTGCATGTCACAAACAAGGCTGGAGTGAATTATCAGAAAGAGAGGATGATTCATTTTTACTTTGTACTTTTGCTCATCTTTTTGCTCCTTCTTCATCTTTATTACCGTATTTAGTAATTTTCTTGCCTTTTTTAGCCTTTTTGTGATGATTCATATCAGTGTATTTATATAGCACCAGTTAAAAAACACTATACAATTACAACAGAAATAATTGGAAATACAAACATGTAGCGTAGATAGAAACTGTAAGTTGGTTCTGCAAAAGAGGAGCGTTACATTTTACTTTTAGAAGCTCTAGAAACCACAAGTGAAAATATTGGAGTCCTTCGATGTGGTTGATTATAATATTCTACTGGTTATGTATAAGGCCCACAAAAACACATTACCTTTAAACATACAAGTAAATTTTGTTAAGAGAAAGAGTTGTTATAACCTTAAAGGGACAGCGATATTTGTAAAAACCCAAATTTAGAACTAGTTTGAAGGAGCGGTGTAATTTAATTCAAGGAATAAAACTATGGAATAATTTGGGGAGTGATGTAAAAAATGCAAGATCATTGTGTACATTTAAGAAAATGATAAAAGTTGGATTGTTAAAGAAATATGAAACTGTATAAGGTGTATCTATATAAATTGTTGTTCTAGAGGGATTAGATGTTCTTTTCTTTTGTTTTGTTAATAACAGATTTTTTTGTTATATGAACTTATTCTTGGGGGGGAAAGGAGCAGATATTATAAGATATTTTTCTTCTCTGTTGCCTTTCGTTTCATTTTATTTGTGATTTTGATATACATATTTTTTTCTCATTTTTTATATTTTTCTTTTTATTGGAAAAAAACAAGGTAGTGAACCTTCAATCTGAGAGTGAGGTGCTCTGTTAGGAAACTATAAAACAATATGACTTAATATAAAATTGGTTGTTGAGAACTTTGGATGTTAGATTTAAGATTTTTAAATTCCATTCTGAATCTATCAGTTCGGCAATAAARAGAAGCTAAAATTGCAGCTAAAACTGTCACTCATCCACGACACTGTCCCGGAGTGTGTCATGGATCAGCAGGTGCTGACGGACCAAGTTTTCATCATCCTGCCGTGACAAAAGACAAATTTCGCACACTGTCCATTTAGCAAGGGGATCCTTTACTGATCCCCTTTTGTTACGCCCCATTTGCTTGGACCAGCTAGGTTCTATTTCTAATGGTGGGGGGAAGGGGGTTCACGCTATAGTGGCATAGCAGTCGACAGAGAAGGATTAGGTTAAAATGGGTTTCCAAGACTGCCAGCAGAGGGGCTGCTTGGGTTACTTCAAGTTTCCCGTAGCATTAGTTCTGTGCTGTTGGTGATTACTCTGCTGTGACAGTTGGGTTGCTTCACATTAAAGGGGCCATGGCTGGATTTAGGAATGTGATCAGGCAGAGAGGTGAGTCAGATCTGTGACTTACTTTGCATACGATTGCCACAATAGAACATTCCAGATGTGAATAAATTGGCACTTGAATTTCACAGAGTGAGGCTTACATCTTCATTAAGTTTCCTTTTAATTTATTTGGCTTGTTCTAGAGAGCGCATGCAGGCCAATATGATACTAAAAACATGGTTGGAATAGCCAAGTGTGCAAGTCTTCCTGCAAATTTATTTATACGGCTTAAAGTATCAGTTAACCCTGTCAGTAATGTCTGTCTGTTCCCCCCGTGCCCCCTCTCCTCCCTTTCAGGTTTTATCCAGACAGGTATCCAACGCAAGACCTGAGGGAAAACTTCTGTCGGAATCCCAACAACGACCCCGGTGGTCCGTGGTGCTACACCACAGACCCCAACGTGCGAGCCGAAGACTGTGGCGTACCGCTGTGTTCGCAGGGTGAGACTAAATATTCTCTGTGGGCAACGTGGGTCTGCTAAAATAAATCCTAAAGTGAGAAAGTGCTTGGGGGGTTTAATCAGTGTTTATGTGGTTTATTTCTTGTTGAAAGTTTGTTTACATTCCCAAGAGGAAGAAGAGGGAGAAAAGTTTTGGTAATTGTTGTTTCTGTGTTGGCAGAGGTCTGTATGACATGCAACGGAGAGGATTATCGAGGCAAAGTGGATCGTACAGAAAGCGGCAAGGAGTGTCAGAGATGGGACTCGCAAAAGCCTCACAAGCACAACTTCCAGCCTAAAATGTAAGCTGAAACCCATCAGTGCATGCTCGTGACAGATGATTGAATAAATAAAATTCCTTGAAGGAATGCATATCACCCACTGCCTTCCATGGCAGAAATTTAGACTGAGATCATCTTATAATGAGAAATGTTTTGGTCAAACCTTAAAACTATTGTTTTGCACGACCTAATGCAGTGTTACAAGATGTCATTTTCAATCTCAGAGTATGTTCTGAATAACTTATGGCTACAACCATGTCCGATTTTACCTTAGTGTCTATAAAATTGACCAAGTTGTACACACTTTTGTTTTGGCTTATATCAGTTATATATGATTAATTTTCTGAAATCCATCCAGTGGGTCTTGAGATCTTTTGCTAACATCCAGATGCACACAGCAGGTGATAAAGACACTAATGCTTGAGAATCTGTCACCAGTTATGATTGTCCTTCTTCTCTTTCTCTCTGTCTTGTCAGGCATCGGGATAAAGACTTAAAGGACAACTATTGCCGTAACCCAGATAATCGTCTACGACCCTGGTGCTTCACCATGGACCCGCAAACTCCGTGGGAGTACTGTAACATCGCTGTGTGCAGTAAGGGCTCATTTTAATTCCAAAACTCCAAATCTGAAGCTGGATAATCTGGTAACAGAGTCTTTAAAGAAGTTAAAAGACCAAATAATCAATTTGCTCTAATTCAGGATTCTCATAACTTTGAAATACACTTCGGAAGTAGATATTGTCTTCGTATCTTTCATGTGATGTTTTGATTTGACTATTTCTACCTCGGCAAGCAAAAGGAAAAATATTATGAAGGAAATCTTCAGACTTCAGGTGTGAATGAATGGCTAGAAAGTGGAGATTATCCATAGATATCCTTCACACAGGTACTGAAAGGTTCGGTAGCTGCTGAAATCAGAAGGTATAGAGACAAATCAATGTGCAAGGAGGAAAACGATTGCAGATGCTTCCTTGCAGGGCTCAGTGGGTCAGTAAATGGTGTGATGAACATGAAAATGATTTAAATCAGATGCTGTGRCCCTCACAGATACTAGATCTCAACGTCAGAGCAGCCCAGTTCAGCACTGGTTGTTTGCTGAATTATGCAAGGCCTTCCCTAAAAATGACATCTAAGAAGCTCTAATTATTGTGTTGAATGGAAAGAAAAACGATTGGAGATCAAAAGGAGTGTAGGTCATTGGAAAGTTTGTTCATTACTTTGTCACAGTACACTGAAATATACTGTAAGCACACCCACAAACACAGAGCATCTTTCTTTTTCTCCCCTTTCTTCCTYCGTCAAACACAAACTGCACTTTTACAGTACAGCCTATGATTAATGGTGAGGGTGGAGGTTCTGCATTTGTCCAGATGTGTGCATCCCTTAATGCCTGCCCTCTGAAAGATAAAAACCACTGACCTGTGCTACACGGCACACACAGACACTGGCATGTGTTACATCAAGCCAAGGAATCCCTCTTTTCTGCCCGCCGTTTGCTTTTTACCGCAAAACATTCTTTTTCCTCCTCCATCTTCTCCCGTCTCATTTGTCAAAGGCTAAAGAAACAGAGAGCAGAGATCTGCACGGAAGAAGCTGCTCGCTGCACCACTAAGAAGAATTCCATCTGAAAATGTTTGGAATAGTTTATTAGCCTTTGCAGAGGCACACAAACAGCTTAGCCTTAGAAATAGTAAAGACYCAAATCCTCCTTCAGTTTCTACGAAACTGCAGTGCACCTTTTCTGCCTTTAAGCATCTCCATTGATTAGACTACCTTAGAAAATGAAGAACACTTTCCATAGCTTGGCAGCCTCCTGTCATCTAAAGCTATTGATGATGAAATTCMCTGCCTCAGCTGTGTCGGTAGAGTTTTTCCTCAAGGCTAAAGAAAAGTGTCTTTGAAAGCTACGAGCTTGAGGCAAAGACCAAAATCCTGGTCTACAAAGTAGTGCTCTTCTCTTCTACTCTTCTGTATGCCTCAGAAACCTGATCCTGATATAGCAGGCGCTTAAAAGAATTTGAGGCGTATTATCAGCAATGCCTTTGAAAAATCCTTAGGATAGTTTGGGAGGATTGGCGCATTGACCACCACACTTTGGAGGAGGCTAACATCTTTACACACTGTCACTACTGCAAAAACTCCAGCTTAGYTGGACTGGTCATGTTGGCTGACTCATGCGTCCCAATGCAAGCCCTAGTTGGCCAAAAGACAAAAACACATAACATCAAAAGGTGACATATAAGAAAGAAGTTGCTAAAAACAGGGTTATGCACGGGTACTGCAATGTATGAAGTTCTCTGTACTGTTCAAAAAACTACTGGATGGATTTAACACTCAAAGTAACCTCTAGATGTACACTTACAGCTGACTCATCTTCAACACATACGCTGAGAGCTAACTCATCATAGCTAATTGCAAACTTTTGCATAAGATTGTGCAAGGTCTGACCACGTGTCTATTACTCCATCTCTTTTCATCATGAAATGATCCTAAAACTCTTGACATGAAAAGGTGGCGGGTGATACGCATTCCTTCAAGATTTTTTTTTTAAATCTAACCCTTTTTGTTGTAGGCAAGTTAAATAACTTGTGGAAAATCCCTGTGTGCAAGAATGTGTGGCACCGGTGTTATGAGTACACAGAGTTTCCTATCGTGTTAGCAGCACAGGGGGTGCCGAGCCACTGTTTTTGATCATCTGTCTCTAGGTTAAACATGACACATTCTTCTGGGGATTAACATCTCCCTCCCTCATTCCTGCATTCAGTTTTTGCTAGCGACTTCCTTCTCATGCCTCTGCTTCAACAACAACATTTCTCCCCCCCCTCCGTGCAGACTCAGACACCAGCGAGGACTCTGATGTCAACACAACAACGTCCTGCATCCAAGGAGAGGGTGCTAATTACAGAGGAACAATGAATGTGACTCCGGAGGGTGTGACGTGTCAGCACTGGGACTCCCAGTTCCCCCATAACCACTCTTTTCTTCCTGAGAAGTTCAAATGCAAGTGAGTGATGCTTGYTTTTGTGGTTACTGACTTGCCCAGGAGATAATTTGTTTGTTCTGCGCATTTTACAGTCCAAATAAAGACAAGCGATGACATTACAAGGGTTTTGTTTGCAAACAGTACATCTATCAGCACGATCATTTAAATTTTAGCTTTTGTGTGTGTTCTAGAGACCTCCAGAAGAATTACTGCCGCAACCCAGATGGTACAGATTACCCATGGTGCTTCACGACAGACCCCAATATGAGGATAGCCAAGTGCACACACATCCCCAAATGTGATGCAGAGGACTCACAAGAAATGGGTGATTTGATCTAAAACTTAATTTTCATTTAGATATTTCAGGAAATGCCTAAAAAGGAGAATGAAATATTATTTTAGGTTGGGGAGCAGTTTCTTTTTTACATCTTTGCCTAAATGTAAGATAAACAATCTTAAAGACAACCAATAAAAACAAATACGAAAAAAATGTGTTATTTAAACCAAATTGCTTGTTTTTCCTTTAGAACTGTGTTTATTCTAAAATGATTGTATTTTCGATTCAAACCATCAAATTAAAATGAAACAAATTCCAAAGTGTCACAAATGTGCAATCCACCAGAGCCTTCCTGTGTGAAGTCAACAAATGACAAGCATCTCGTGAAGTACTGTATCTAGAAATTACTATGTTGTTGTATTTTTTAAAGCACAATTCAAATACTGAAGTGCAGATGTCTGCAGAGACATGTCATGCCTTTGCAAAGTGCAATTACACAGACATTTCTATATTGCTCTCATAGGACTGAACCACTTGGCAAAGAGCTGCCCAATGAATTCCACATAAACACAAAAGGCTTTGGCAACAGAGCTCGCTGTCAATTCTCATGTTTCTCTGCTTTACATTTCAGGAGACCACACATGTCTGTTACTGCAGGCCGTCTGCTCGTACAGTTTAAGAATGAACATATATTTAAGAACCATCCGTTACACACAGTGTCATCAACTCGACTGATTCAAACCAAAAGGAAAACACACAGCCACATTTTTAGTTTCTTTCTGCGAGTGCCAGATTGTGTATTTAAGCATGCCTACTCACTGTAAGCATTCAGGTGTTTGAGGAACTGCTAAGCTCAGTTATCTTTGGCACCTGTGGGAATGTTTGACAAGGTTTTTCAAAAATATCTTTTCACTTTTTCCCAGAATGTTATGAAGACAATGGAGAGTTGTACCGGGGCTCGTTATCCATAACTCGGTCAGGGATTCCCTGTGCAAACTGGTCACATCACATAAACAGGTACAAAGTAAAGTRCACTCAAAAACCCTGAAGTGTTTTTTTTTTTCTAGAGAATTACACTTTTTTTCTGCTCAGTGGATAAGTGTTGACAGTTTAGCTCACGTTGCCTCATGAAAAGCCCTTTTATACTGATGAAGCTAAGCTGTGAAAACAAACAGTGAAAGGAAATCAGGGGTTCCTCAGGGGTCAATACCAAGCCCAGTTATTTTTCATCCGATGAGAGGGAACCCTTAGGTGTTCTCCAATCGACCCACCCTGACGGAGAAGTTGCCCACTCCAAAACTGTTACTTCATGCTAAATTCAGGCTGTTAGATTTAGTTAATTTAGAAGAATTTTAAAAGCCAGAATGGCACAGACAGATGGACGTGTTCCAGAGCTGACCCCTGACCCCAGGAAGTGCTTTCTGAGGAGAGCAGATCAAAGCCAATCAGCTCCCTCGCATAGACTGCAGCCAGTGAGTCTACCCTGCTCAAGGTTAAGGGTCATCCCAGGGAATACTGCCGAGAGCTACAGCTTGTTTAACAATCTCCTGGGAGGTGGAATTATCTTCACCCCCTGACAAATTGTTGCCCCTCGCTTGGCGTGATTTTTGCGCCTGTGTGTCCAAACTCCTACCCAGTAATTACTTTTCAGGGATACTTTGGATATTTGAGAAGATTGCATGTAATTCTTGCACAGCCGAGTTGCAGAAGGACTCACAATTTAGATGTGAATTCCTACCAATCGAGAGCACAACCAAATCGTTCCGTGGAGGATGTGGCTCCCGTTGGTCTGAGCCTGGCTGAATGCTTCGACTGCATACTTTCGTACTCCCTTGAGCACGCTTCTGAAAACTCTGTTTTCTTGTGTGCTCTGTGCAGCTGATGCAGGGAATTCATTGCACTGTAGGAAAGCCGGAGTCAGACTGTGCACATATATTATCATTACTTAAATTGTGAAGGACGACTCAGTGCACAGTATACACAAACTTGGTTGAGGATTTATGTTCTAAAACACTGTGCACAAAATAACAAACAGAATATGAGAATCTGTATTTGTGTGTTTTACAGTGAGGATTCTCACTCTACAGTGTCCCATGTAGGGCTGGAGATGAACTACTGCCGGAACCCAGATCGAGACAAACATGGCCCTTGGTGTTACACAAGTCCAAATAACCGCTTGGTCTGGGACTACTGCAAACTGAAGCAATGTGAGTGACTGGAAAAATATTTACCCTGTAAAACCCATCGCTGGAAGCAGAGAGCATTTGTGTTCACAAACGTAGCGAGGTACCATGAATCATGCACCTGCTGTTGTGCTTTCAGGTGGTCAGTAAATGTGCAGCAAGCTCAAACATTTAGCAGCTGTGGAAAACTGAACACATGGAGGCTCATGGTGGCACAAGCTTTACGTGTGTTGTTGGACAYATTTCGGTGCCAGAGATTTTTTTTTTCTGTCTTTATGCTAAGCTCTGCTACCTAGTTAAGTTTTAAAGCATTAAGTAGTTAACAGTTTTTACTGGCACTGTTAGATAATGTTTTATTTACACATTACTGTTGAAAAGTAGTACTATGTCATAGGCCATTTAAATGTGACTGACTAAAATAGTTTACTGTTGAGTGGGTATGGCACAACAATAAAACAATTTAGCTTTACAGCCTTTGATGACCTCAACAAAGTACAACAATAACAGATCTTCTCTGTCTTGCTTAGAGGCTTATGTGATCTGCTGTGGTTTTGTTCAATTGGCAGATAATGCACAATGCTCAAACAGCAAACAGATGCGGTACTCCACTGCCAGTATTATATTTGAAGAGAAGAAAAAAATCAAAACCACGCTGACTGCTGGACCCAACGTTTTCTTTGGCTGGTTCCAATTTTACTACACTGAAGAGCCTCTGCATAATGGTTTCTATAATGTAAAACATGTCCCGCATGAAGTTTTTAGGTCTTGAGCAAATTTATCTGTAGTGGCTGCTGTCAAAGCCTCAAATGATTCAGAAACAAAGTCCTTATAAAGTCTAAGAAATGTTGTTTGCTCCAGGGTTTTGTTTTGTTTGTGTGTCAGTCAGTTTCCTATTAATGTGAGGCCTAATCTTACAGTTGTGCTTTGCTTTGCTTTTATCAGGTGAATCAGCAACAGCTACTCCCCAACCAAACAGTAAGTATCCATTTTGCTTTTCTGGTTTTTACCAGATCAGTCCTCCTCCTCTTGCTATCTCTGATCTCCTTTGTTTTGTTTTTTTTTCTTTTCATATCAGATCCTTCTGTTGCCGTTTACCTGGCTAAAATCCTATTTAATGTTTGGCCTTTGAAGTAAAAAAAAAAAAATCAACATTTTTATCATTAAAATTGAATTTGTAACACAAGCTTTATCAAAATGTCTTCCTCTTCAGGTCTAGCCAGGCCCAAGATATCATGCTTCGTTCATATAAACACCAGAATAGTTGGAGGGCATCGGGTACGAGGTTCCGATGGCAGCTGGGTTGTAAGCATCCAAAGAGAGTAAGCGATTCTTTAAAAAAAAAATTAAAAAAAATTATTGTATCTATATTTATGATGACATTTGTGCTAACTAAAAATATCTTAACTTTTTTTTTTAGAAACGTTCATTTGTGTGGTGGCTCTCTGATTAGAGAGGATTGGGTTTTGACAGATCAGCAGTGCTTTACATCCTGGTAATTTTCCATCTTAATGGTTCTTTTTGTGTTTCTGAAGCATGTCTCTGTACAACTTGCATTCTCTTTATTTCTTTAAAGCATGCCCAGGTCTTTTTATATGTATTGTATACTTTGATAAGACATAAAGTGACTAATTGCATGCTAGTTAGTGTCATCCATAGAGTATTTCAAAGACTCGTGTTCTGCGTTGTGACTTACCTCATACATTAATGAATTAATTTGGCTTTTGAAAGTTGCGTCTCATTGTTGCGAATACAGCGTTCCAGATCTRAAGGACTACAGCGTGCAGGTCGGTCTACGTCATCTTAATGAGTCTTCGAAGCGTCCAAGATTGCGGATCTCTCGCCTAATCTGTGGCCCAGAGGGATCCAACCTAGTTATGTTGAAACTAGAAGAGTAAGTACCCAAATGCTTTCAAACTTTTTTCTCCCCATCAGTCTAAGTTCCTAGTGTTGGAGCACAAACTGTTCTACCAGATTAACTACTCTTAGTTATAGTTTTTGTTCTTTTTATTTAAAAAAAGACATTTTTAAGGATTTAGAGATCATGTTGCATTGATTTTACTTAATTAGAAGCAAAACAAAAGTGAATCTGTGAGTGTTTATACTTTTTTTTTTGGCCATAATTTTTTGTTCCAGCCCCGCCCCCGTGTCGGAGGGTGCCTCTACAATTCATCTTCCAGTAAAAGAATGTCACATCGCCGAAGGCACCAACTGCACCATGTATGGATGGGGGGAAACTAAAAGTACTGCCTTCTTCTACGCACAAGCCAAAAAAAAAAAACCCACTTTCTATGTTAAGAACTTTTCAGCTGAAAGTATTTTGGTGACTTTTAGCCCTTATGTTTTTATTTTTTTGTATTGTTCTCTGTTTAGACACGGGCCATGATGAAGCACTGAACACTGTCACCATGCCGATGGTCAACAATGACATGTGCTCACAAATGAAAGGGGATGCAGGGGACAGCAGAATATGTGCTGGTGGGAGGATAGGGGAAGGTGTGTGCGACGTAAGTATTATTTGTGCACATGCAGCTGGACTTGGCTATGTTTAAAGTGTAGCTCCAAAAAATTAACCCGGTGTCCATTGTTTTCTTGCAGAGAGACTATGGTGGTCCGTTGGTCTGCCAGGAGCACGAGCGCAAAGTTATCATTGGTGTGAGCATCCAAAGGACAAAATGTGCCGCGTCGCAGCCCGCCTTGTTTGTTAATGTTGCGTTTTATTCAGAGTGGATTTACAAAGTGTTTAAACTTTATCCTACTTTGGAGACGAACTGATGGTTTGGGCAGCAAAAAGTCTTAAAAAGAACAAATGCACAACATGCCAAAGAAGAGGTAACCAAGACCTTTTCCAGTTGGGAACTAATCTAAGTGGGAAATCCCTTTTGGGAGAATGGAGACTGGAGGACGTACCAAATGGAATCTTACCTCTTTAGGAATGAGATCTGTCTAGACTGCATCAACCAAAGTCTTGGGCACATGGATGGTGAACTACAGTGGTTTGACACGTTCAGAACTTCTGAAGCCATTTAAATGAAGATGATGGAGACGTTTGTGAATCAGTGTTATCTCCTGGAATGTACTTGAATCCAGTTCCAAAGAGACTACCAGTATTGCCTTTGAACTGGGATTTATTTTCATTTGTTTAGCTGGTCTACAAATTGTATTTTTACCTTTAATTAGATATGGAGAGAGAGGAAGAACTGTTATCTGCTCTAATGTTAAAAAATATCCACAAAATATAACCCTGAATGGGTCATTATAACATTTCTCTCCCGATGAGAAAATCAATTTGGAAAGCCACACCTGTCAGACTTTATGGTAAATATCTGGCGTCCAATTCATCAAATAATTGTAAAACACCTCAGTAGAAGATCAACAAACCTGGCTGTTCTAATTATGAGCTGTAACTATTAGTTTGCCTGAGAAAAAGTCTAAGCAGGACTGAGCGATCTGCTCCAAATCTGCTAATACTTGTAGCATGAGAGAGAAGAACCAAAAATAACATGGCTWTTCTGTCTCTATTTGGATGGAACTGTGGCCCCTGGTGGGCTATGTGTCGTCAGTAAAATATTTGATACGTTTTTTTTTTTTTATTTGGTTGTTACATGAAAGGTGACTAGATGTAAAAACTTGCAGCTCTGTTAATTTTCTGCTGCAGTGTGAGAGTTTATAGGTCTTATAGATCTGGAATATTGTTCCTAAAGTTAGATACACTCCTTTGTACTTCTGATTATGTGGAATATTTAAAATAATATTTGTAGCTTGTAGTAATTCCTATTTATTGTTTGAACTTTGCAGAAGAAATCGGTCAAAAAATGAATTCACAAGTCGATGGGAGTCTTCCACTGCAGTTTATAATCTGAGAGAAACTTCACAAACCTGTATGTAGATGTTTACTATTCTTATAAACTTTATAACGGAACAGGGAAATGCACCCATTTGGGAGTTGATGCTATGGCAGCAGTTTTCTTCAAAAACAGAAAATAAAATAGTTGGAATGCTATTTTAACTGTGCACTGATTATGAGCCTTTAGCTCTTTAGTCCAGAATTTATCTATAATTTAGTGTATTATTATGTTGGTAGCCACATGGTTAAAAAAATGAAAACTTTTCAGATCTAAGAGAATTGTTCTAGATAAGTGGTCCTAAATCCACTATCCTCCACGATTCTAATTTGAGTGAATGACTGATAAACAGGCTTCTGTAGAACTTGAAGACCTGCTGAACAGCAGGGAAACAAGTGAAACATTTAGGATGGTGTCCCYCAAGGACCAGGATTAGGTCCACTTTTTTAGTCAATACATGGAAGATAAAACGCTCAGGCATCTGGTTAGGAGGCCTCCTGGATGCCTCCCTGGTGAGGTGTTCCAGACACGTCCCGCTGGGAGGAGACCCAGAGGAAGACCCAGGACACGCTGGAGGGACTATGTTTCTCGGCTGGCCTGGGAACACCTTGGGATTCCCCCAAGAGGTGCTGGCCCAAGCGGCTGGGTAAAGGGAAGTCTGGGTCGCTCTGATTAGGCTGCTGCCGCCGCCGCGACCTGACCCTGGAGAAGCGGACAGACGAGATAAAACGATATAGTTCTGTGCTATCATAATTAAAGGGATGTTCCAGCCATTTTGAAGGCTTGAAAAGTACCAAAAACCTTAAGGTCTTACCTGTTTTAAATAGGTCTTTGAAAAGCATCAGTGTGGAGTAATAGTTTGGCACATGATGAGCTAAAAGCTAGTCCAAACCCTTTCAGGACCAAACTTCTCCAGTTTAAATGATTAACAATACTAGTCCATTTTAATTGTAAGAGCAAATTGTGGCTGCAGCACCTAGCAGTAGCACTAGCGATGTAGCCTGGGGAACTTTAAAACAAACTAAACAACCATGTAAGAGCCTGACAAAGAGTGTTCACACCAATGGCACATATAAAAATGAAGTAAAAGGGATTAAGGATGATCTCCCTCTAGTGGCTGGTTTCAGTACAGTTTAAGTACTCAATWTAAACAAATGAGCACTAGAAAATAAAAATACATTTTAGATCTTTTTTTTTTTCAGGTTATAATTTTTGTTGCCACATGCTTTTAGCTCGCTCCAAAAATATAAGGCAGCAAAAATGCTGACATTTTGTCTACAATTTATTTATAACATGAGTAAATGTTTTGTTTTACGAGCAATTTCTTCAGCTCATGGCTACACCTGAAAATAGCTGCTGTTGCTATTTGCTCTTGAAAATCTTCACAGAAATCATTTACTTGTGAGGTTTTTGTGGTCTAAAGGTTTGCGTTGCTCGCTGTGAAATTTAGAAAATGTCAGCCATGTTTGATGTTATCTCTATTTTTCCAACTCCCTGGCAAGTTGACAATCCTTCGTAACATTTCCACAGACCCTCATTTAAAAATGGCCAGGAAATCCCTGAAATTAGTATGAGTTAATTGCGAATTGAAAGTAACCTTGCACAGTTCACAGCTAAAGTGAACCCAAATGAAAATCAAAGGTGATAACTTTGTGGGAAATCAAGTAAATTTGTAAAGTTTGTTTTGTTTGAAATCGATCGTGCTCTGAAGGTTTTAAAGCTGTTATTTAATTACCCTTTATGTAATGTAAATAGCCTTGTGTAAATTGTATTTTTTTTTGTAAATATACATAAAAATTCAGCTGCTAATTTGTTTTATATTCATGATGTTTTTTATGAATTTTGTAACCTTTATACTATTCTTGTTTTAATAAACGATTACACCGAAATGTTTCTCTTAATGCAAAAAAAAAAATGTTTTCTTTCATGTAAAATGTGGACAAAAACAGGTTCTTCATTCAGGTTTTAAAAGTGTTGTAAAGAAGCAAGTCCTCGTGTGTGATGAATGATTTTTAGAGGCTAAAGCAGCAAGGGTTATCCATACAACCAGTTGAGAAGATAAATATGTACGTCTCCAGAAAACATTTGGATGATAAATGTGGACGTCGTCAGCTTAAGTGGGGATACAGTCCATGGTGGATGAGCTTTCCAGCAAACTTCTGGTTGCTCAATAGGAGATAAGTAATATTGTATTGCCCAGATGTAAGATCAATCTTTTGTGTTTGTTTTTGTTTTTTAGTGGCCAAGACAAACTTGGATCTTGGCATACGYTGCCTACGATGCCTTGTGAAAACATTCGTTCTGTTAAAATCTGAAGTGTGGCTCATGTTCAGCCTCCCGGGTCGATGCTAACCCTCAACTTTATACTTTACTAGCCTGGTGTGGTTCTTGGTCTTCATGATGCTGTTTGATTACCTCTCAAACCTCCACAGAACAGCTGGATTTATAATGAGATTAAATTATACATTGGTGGGCTCTGTTTGGTTGCTCTGGATTTTAGTTTGATGGGATAAAATTCATATACTGCGGGTAAAATAAGTATTGAACACGTCACCATTTTTCAAAGTAAATATATTACTAGAGGTGCTAATGACATGAAATTTTCACCAGATGTCGGTAACAACCCAAGTGATCCATACATACAAAGAAATCAAACCATACATATCCAGAAATGAAGTTTTTTTGTAATAATGTGGAATGGCACAGGGAAAAAATATTGAACATGCTTACTGAAATTTA
>NW_013952424.1:1763922-1831295 GCF_001266775.1 Austrofundulus limnaeus
TGGCTTTCCATGCCTTTTTACACCTCTCTTTCTTCATGTGTTCAATACTTTTTCCCTGTGCCATTCCACATTATTACAAATAACTTAATTTCTGGACATTTATATTTTGATTTCTTTGTATGTATGGATCACTTGGGTTGTTACCGACATCTGGTGAAAATTTCATGTCATTAGCACCTCTAATAATATATTTTACTGAGAAAAATGGTGACGTGTTCGATACTTATTTTACCCACTGTAAATGTACACCACATTTTTACAAATATGTTACTTTGTGTTGTTCTGTCACATAAAATCTCATTATTTGACTTTATATGCTTCAGGCAATGCTGCTTTAGTGAAGCACCAATTGTTTTGGTTTCAATTCTTTATTCATTTCATTAAAACAAAACAAATAATTTTACATACAATGTACAATAAAAATATACAAAAAGAAAATGAGAGGRAAAAAATATGTATTTCAAAATCACAAATGAAATGAAAGGCAGCAGAGAAGAAATCTTTTATCTGCCCCTTTTTCCCAAAGAATAAGTTCATATAACAAAAAAATCTATGTTATTAACAAAACAAAAGACAAGAACATCTAATCCCTCTAGAACAACAATTTATATAGATACACATTATACTGTTTCGTATTTCAACAATCCAAAATTGTGTGTCTTTTAGCAAAATATTTCATTAATCATTGGACAGATTTGAATGAAACTTGCAGAAAGTATTCATGTAATATGCATCTACAACTGATYAATAATTGGAATCAAACTGATTCAAAATGGCCACCACAGCTAACTGACTTTCAGAATACACAAAAATGGCAATAACTTAGCCAATTTTACAGATAATCCCCTGAAGTTTGGTGTGGTAGTAGCTGAGACTGGTCTTCATCATATATTCTAAGCACTAAAAGATTGAGCTCTTCTGTTTCAAATTAGCATGGAAGGGAAGGCATTCAAGGATTTCTTTGCCATAAACTGGAAACATMATTTGCTATGCAAAACAAAGCAGTACAGATGTTCCTCTCAGCTCTGTCATGAGGGGATAAATTTGATCTGTCCACCTTCATGGTGTTGAATCGGCCTGCTCCTCTGGTGACCGTTCATGAAGAACCTCCCGGTCTTCCTGCCTCCTCGCTGCAGTAAAGGGACATAAAGGAACTCAATACCTCTGGCCTGCTGCAGTAATAAAAACTGATCCGGAGCAACACAGATATCAGATCAGGTTTAGAGGGTTTTGAAGGTGCACTTTTATAGATTCTCCCACTGGGCAGGAACTCTGGGAAGGTTGCCTCAGCTTTTCCTTGTGCGCTTCAAACGAACACTATAAAAGAGATAACATCCACTTCATTTTGTGGACTTTCTAAATGACCCATGAAGCTTTGATTTATGGTGACGAGYCAGGAAGCCAAACCAAGTCACTGACCAGAAACATGACAGGCCCGACGGGTCGAGGTCCAACCTCCTCATTTTCTCTCTTAGCACTACATGTACCCTCTAAAAGCTACTCCCTGCCATGCCTAACCCTCCCATTTATTAGTTTAATCACACCGCGGCATAAAACAGCTTATATCCCTGAAAGAGCACATCCCATAAAACATCCTAGCAAAAAGAAAGGTTTATAACAACCTTGTATTGCCAGATTTATTTAGTACTTTAAGTATCAACTTTGTCTGTTTTACATGAGGGTTTATTGGATTTATGGAACTGCTGCTACAATTAAAATACCTTTTCTCCAAAACTCCCACTTTAATGAAGTGAGCGAATGAAGAGGTCACATTGGTCTTTTGTCTCCCTCTAGTGGTTAGAATTTGTCAACTCATTTAAAGTTGGTTTTGACTGCAAATGTGTACTTTTTTTTTTCTTATCCACTTAACTGTTCTTTTTTCAGTCAAAGTTGCAGATTCACATCCTGGGTGAACAGAAACTTCTCATTTGTTTGAAGCGGACTCCAAATGAAAGGTGTACTCTGCAGGGCCCACTGCGGCGGCACCGGGCGGTGGGCTCTGGTGGGCTCAGATGCTGGAGGGAGGGCCGTCTTTGTGTTTGAGTAACGCTGAAGCGGCGGGGCAGGGAATGCGTCTCTGTGGAGATCCAGGGGAGTCCTGTCCAGGATTTGTGGCAACGTGTCACTCAGATGACAAGGAACTGAGAGGGTGAGATGGACACAAGAGGTGCGTTTAATTATCCATGAAAGYTGCAATGAAATGTGAAATATTTTGCTAACAGACAGCGAGTCCAAACTCTTAATGGTGCCATTTTAAATCATTTTAAAAACTCATGCCATGCCTGTGTCTGCTTGAAAGAAAAAGGTATTTTGCAACTTTCTTGCAACTTCCTGGTGCAAAAAGGTGTCACTGTTCTCTCTTATGATCCCCATTTCCTGCAAAACAATATTTGTCTTTATTAAATGTGTTCTGCAGCACATATCTAACAATAAAAGCTTTTATAAACAGACAGAATTTAGCTTGTTTATTGGCGTTGTGTGTGATCAAACATTTGTCAGTGTTTAATTCAAATCATTACCAAAAGACACACAAAGTTTTGGGTCCAAGCTCTTTAAACTCTCTGTACCTGATGAGATGTGAAGCTGTTTGGATTCAGAGGAACAAAACTGCTTCGTTCTTGAAATGTTGAACCTGTAACAGAGACGTGATGTTTTAAAATAACATTTAAAAGATTTTCATTGGATGTAACTAAAAACAATTAGCAAATGCCATGAATCCTTATTTTATTAACAATGGAGCAAGAGTGCTAAGATTAAACACTTCGACATGTTTGCTTCGTTGTGAATAAAAGCTGTTGACAGAGAAGAACTTATTTGTAATTTGTTCGATTTCCCCACAGATCTCAGCACCTTTAACCTGCTCACACGGTGGCTGCTTGTGTTCTCGTCTCCATTTAGCTCTCCTGTTTGAAAACCAGACCTATAAAAAAGGGGAGCAAGACATCTCGGGAAGAAAAGGATGAACAGATACTTTATTGGTGCTTTAGGAAAAAAAACATAATGAATGATGAGTTTACCTTGATGGTGTCTTCAGGAAGTTTGGTTTCAGACGACAGTTTCTCTCTCGTGAACAGATCAGCGTATTTAGTTTGGGAGAATTCTGGTTTTGGGGACATAAATGTGAGTGTAAACACTTGGAGTGGCATGGAAAGGTGCAGGTTTTTGGTTACCTTCCTCTAAGGCTCTGCTTTGCTCAGGGGTAAAGGTGGTGCGGTTTTTGAGTTGAGCACCTTTAGATTTCTGCTCATCAGGAAGTTTTTGTTGTTCCAGAGATTCAAAATCTGTAAGGTCAAACAAAAACTGCATGTTTATCTGCAGAATTATAAGGAAAGCGATCAAATAGATTGCTTCKCATCAATAATCTATCTGGGGACTCACAGAGCTCAGGCCTGATGTGAGAGTTCCTCTCCGTGCACAGATGTCCATGTTCTGAGTGGATCTTTCTTAAAATTCTGTTTATGGATGAAACCTTGCAGAACAAAGTGTTGAAAAAAGAAAAAGAAAATGCATTAACTKCTGGCAAAGTGGCCCATTTTAAAACCATAAACAGATATTTTAATCTCACTCACGCTGGGGACTTTACGTATCCGTGCCAGAGCAAGGCGTTGGCGAATTTCCCAGGCAAATATGTTTGGGTTTTCTCTTTTGCACTGGATGATGGTGGAGATGACCCCGGGGGTGAGGAGCCGGGGTCGGCTCCCTCCGATGGTCTTGGGCTCCACGAGTCCCGTGCTCCGGTACCGGTTCAGGATCTTGCTGACGCAGCCGTTGGACACCTGCAGCAGATGCATGCAGTCAGGCGTCAACCTCACCTCATTGTTTTTACATGTGTCTGTTAGCAAAATATCTCACAAATTGCTGGGGCAATTTTGATGAAACTTGCAGAAATTAATCATTTGATGAATAACTATGATTGATTCCACTGTGGAGTTATTTAGATTTAAAATGACTGCCACAGCCATCTGACCACCAACAACACAAAACTGGCTCTAACTCAGCCAATTTTACAGCTACGGGCCTAAAATTTGGTGTGGTAAAAGCTGAGACTGACCCTAAACACATATTCAGGAAGCAACTAGATTGCACAACRTCTTTGCGTGAAACTTTGCTTTTAACTCTTTGTAGTCAACTTTAACAAAAAAAATCTCACCAACCACCTGACAAATGTTAATGGAACTCTCAGAAAGTTCTAACTGGATGGCGCATCTGCAACTGATTACCAACTGGAGTCAGTCCAGTTCAAAATGGCCGCCACAGCTAATCGACCTTAACCAACGCAAAAACGGTTAACTTAGTCCGTTTTATAGAGCGAGCTTGAATTTTAGACATTGACGCCACTTTAAACGTGACATCTCGCGACATTTCATGGCACTGCGCATCAAAGTTTGGACCAAACGTCAACCATAAAAATATCAAGTAATTTCTTAACATAAAAATATTTTAGCGTGAAAATATGACATTAAAGTCTTTAAATTGATTCTAAGCTTATGTTTTTTTATTTCCATCGATGTCGTTTCAGCGCAGCTTCTCTCCCACAAAAGCGCGTAAAAGTTGTGCCATTTTTGGCCGGTGCGCACAGCTACCCGCAGAATCCTGGAGATCTGACTCGGGCGGACTCCCTCCGAGGCCAGCTGGATCATCCTCCGTCTCTTGCACTCGGGGAGGGGTCTTCCGTTGAGGAACATCCCTCCGAGCTGGTTCACACTCCCTGCACCTTTTCACGAAACAGCAGAAATCTTCCAAACTGCGCCTTAAATCGATCAAATCGCAAATTGCGTATTTTTTTTTAAACTGACCTCTAGTTTGCAGATCATTGATTCCGCGCATCTTATTTAGTTCCAGCTCAGACTGGGAAAGTTAAAGTAATTTTCCCAGTGAGGGAAAAAAAAAAAACAGCGCAGTTGTTTTGCTCTGCTGCGCAATGAGCGGACACAGAGGCTTCAGCAGACATTTATGGGGCCTGGCACCCAAACGTGACGTGTTGCTCTACTCCCTGATGTGTCAATAACCTTGGAGGACATGTGATCCACAAATAACTGCCCCTACTTAAATTTTCTCTTTGTTTTATAGCCTTGCTTTGTCGATTTTTTAGCACAATCACTTCTATTTATTTATTTAAGAAACGTGAGAATCATGGTCCAAGAATTTGGAGGGGACTGTGAACAAATCCAAATTAAATTTAGTCGAATTTCCTTAAAGATTTAAACAGAATACTTCGGTTAGCTTTGAGAAACAATAATACATTGATGATATGGTGTAAAATAAACAATATTTACAGGTAAAGATGGGTTGTTATAGGTTTTTACGCAGTGTGCGTCAGTCCAAAGTGCGCCACTTTACAGCTCTCCAGCTTTCTTTTTTTATCCCTGCAATTATGAACACAATTCGGAGGAATCTAAAAGAATAAGACAAGAAAGATAAAAAAACTTGACCTCTATTGTCCCAGCTCTAGGATAGAGATGTGGTCACGTGACTCGAGCATCCCTTTATCCCAGGTGAAGTGCGGCTCAGATTAGAAACAAGGATCTCCAGAAAGCAAACATTTGGAAATCTGCGCCATCGACGACTGCCATATGGTAAAGTGCTTTTGATCCACCATAAATCCTTCACCCTGTCTATCTTTATTACAGTTTCTTTTCAAAACGCGAGCAAATAAGCGAGGCGCGTGTGGGCGCAAAGAGCGGACAGGGGGCCAATGGAAGGGGGCGACCTATCCGCCAAAGAGGGAGGCGAACGTCCTCACAGATGTTCCTTGGGCAGATAGCAGATAAAAAATGCGCTATAAACGGTTTCAGGGGGGAAAATATTTGACGAGCAAATATTAGCTCATGTGGGGGTAAAAAAAAAGCCACACAACGCTCGTCTTTTGGGCCCGTTTAATGACTAATTGGATCTCATTAGTTGGGTCCACACACATGGAAGTGGCACCAAAATAAAGACTCAGATGTGAAAATGCCATATGGCCCACATTATACATTAACCACGACTCGGAGCACAATAATACTCTGTGTACAGTCAGGTACACTGGATGGAGGGCAGACATTTTTGGACACCAGCATCTCCTTGCCAACAGAGACAAAGGATAAAAATGAGAGCGGGTTTTGTTAATAATTTAAAAGGTAGTGTGGTCAATAATTTATACAACTTTATTGCATGAATAGTGTGCCAAATAAGGCTGATTTAAGCTATGGATTTATAGCGGGTTGGTAAAACAGCACCACATTTTTTGCGGCGCGTAAATTCTAATTTGGTTTTGATCCATGGGAAGGAGCGGGACTCTGCTGGTCTGGACAGGTCACAAAGAAAAGTTAGGTGAACGTTCCCAGTCTTTGTGCTGTCCATAAAACACGCAAATGGGTGAAAATAGACAGCTGAGTGGGTTGAAAATCCTGGAGAAAAGTGACTAAATCAGCCGCGTAAAAAGGTTGCCAAAACCTCTCCAAACGCGCACAAAAGGCGCCGTGTGCGCAACGGAGGAGCTGCGTCCCTGCTCGGGTTTCTCCGCGTTTTGAGGAAAACAAAGTCACAGAATGTCACTGCTTTACTTCATGGATTCTCCTGCATTCCACCAATTCGAAAAATGATTTTGTTCCATGTTTTAACCCAGTAAATATTCTGCTAAAATAAAAGTTTAGCCAAAAAAAGTCAGTTTTGCCAACAGGTTCAACATGGGCTTTAGTATTTCTAAACGTGTGATTCCAATTTACCAACTCTGCAAACGCTAATTACTTTTACTATGTACATTAATATTTAGGTTATTGAAGCTTTCAACTTGTTTTATTGTTACAAAAAAATACAATTAGGTGAAACGTTTTATGTGAATGTAAAGCTCAAAAACATGCAAATTTTCTAACATATTATTTAGCATAATGAGTTTGCTAGCTTTGCTTTCAAGAGAATACAACAATTTTAATAATATTTAGAGTAATTTTATTCACTGTAATACTAATTTGATGTCATCTTTTTGTGCATTTTATTTTATTTTATTTTWTTACCAATTATCTCAATTTTTGTTACATTATCCACTTCCTGCATCCCGATTAAGYGTCAAAATCAGCTTTATCCTTAATTGATAATAGAAGCTGAAATGTTTGTGTTGACAGCCATTTTCCACGTGCAACACTCAGAAAACACAGCTAACTAATTTCCTGTGCAGCATTTGCAAACTATACAAGAAACCCAAAGAGGGATGATTAGAAATAATAATAAAAAATAAGTAATGAAGAAAAAAAACGTGCTTTAAAACTTCCCCTTTTTAAAACACCTAATGACATTATTTAGACCAATAAAAATTGAGTTTTCAAACTCGTACTCTCACAAACAAAACTACTTTTTAAAATTACCTTAAAATGGCAAACTTCAGCAAATCATGGATTAAACTTTTGCTGTTTGAAGCACTTCAGATGGAGATTTTGAAAATAATAATCACTTAATATTGAACAAATTTTTCATTGTGACTCATTTTGCCAGCATGGTTTGAGGCTTTGGCTTGTTTACAGCAGTTAAAATCCACCAGTTTTTAATGCTGTCACCCTAAGAATTAYAACCACAAAGCAGGAGAACATAATGTGAGAAAAGGATATATTTGAAGAGACTTTTCAAACTGAATGATTGTGGATTTGATAGAAACTTTTGTTTGCCCCCCCCTTTTTTTGTTTCAATGCAAAATTCAGAGATAAGTTTGAAATTAACTAAACAAGTTATTTTGCTCTGATGAAGCTTTTTTTTTTTTTTTTTTTTACAACTTTCTGGCTGCAGAAGGCGAATGCCTGTCAAAAGATATTTAAAAAAAATCTCTCAAACATTTGGCCTGTGTTGCATCTACTACTTTTTCTATAAACATTTACATTTCATACTGTGTCCCATCCCTCCCATCAAAACATAATCATTTACAAATGATGACWACATTCAATGACTACTTTACGACAGTTTAATTGAAATCATTCAAGTGGTTCATGAAATATTTTGCTAACACTGATGCCTGTCTAGCTTAGTGGATGCCCTTTCAGTGACGCCCCTAAGTGACATTTCTGGACACTTCTTGCAATCAGCTTTGAAGTTGACCTCACACAGCCAACTCCTCCATCCTTCAAATTTCTGCTTAAAATAATAGTTTTTTGTATCATTTGATCAAAAATGTTACTTTCATGTTTTAACAACATATTTTCCGTACTCCGTCAAGCTAAATGTATGCATTTTCTTTTGCCTGTAGATGTAGCTTTTATTTAAGTTGGTTTTCTCCGAGTGAACGTGAACGCACCATTATCTAGGGGTATCACTACGCTGACGTGTCGTAGCTGGCTGCTCCGGAAAGGCTTTATTTCAATTTGCCTACGCGGTCGTGAACGCTCTCCGTCCACTTCCATTCATATCGCTTCTAGACCCGGAAAGATTTCTGTGTGTGTGTGTGTGTGTATGCAAGACAAAGTGTGTTTCCGGTATAACGTGTGTGTTGGTCGGTGTTCAGCCTTTTTTCTCCTGGCTTTCATTAGAACAGTCATTCCAGAGAGTCCCAGCTCCCATACCTGGTCAAACCCTTTAAATCTCAAATCGGTGGACATGGCATCTGTTTCGGCTCCAGCTCAAACAGCCCCAGTTCCGGCTGCTGCTTTGCAAAGAGGAATTGTGAAAATGGTATGAATCCCTAACATGTGAATATCAGAGCTCTCTCACTGAGGGAGACTAGTTAGCTTAAGGCTAATGTCGACTATAATAACAACCGGTTTGGTGCATTACCTTGTAGTACAACTTGGTTATTATTACGARAACAAATATTTGTTCACTTCCAGTGCTGTCATGATAGTATTGCAAACTGTCAAATCACATTTCAGGCTTAATTGGCTGCAGCAACGTGCCGGCTAACTTTAGCATGCTAGCTCCTTTAAATTATTCCTGATTTTTAGCGAACTACTTTATTGACAAACACAAGCTAACTGACGCATGTAAAGTTGATAAACATTGACTGACCCAGTCGGGTTATGTTTGGTAATGTCCGAGCTGAATGGGATACAATTGAAGTGAGAAAGTTGTGATTTGTAATCAAACAGATGGCGAGTTTCTCGGCTAAATGCTAGCTAAGTGCTAACTTGTTAGCGTTTACTTTCGAGCGCCTGCTACAGTAAATGGGCAAAGTTTGCTGTACGACTCAGGTGTCATGATGCACAGCACCGTGATATGATATGAGGTCGGTTATTATTATTWTTTTTTTTTTCAAAATGTAAATTTAGTAAAGCAGGGGAAAAAGCTAACTCGAGAAGCGTGGCTTTTAAGGTTGCCAATTTGTTTTCGTCTCTAGAGCTTTTGAKTTAAATGTCGTTTAACAAGCGACTCAGAGTGTTTGCTTTTTATGCACATTTCCGAAATATTATTTGTTGCTGGTAATGTTTGGTTTTTAAGGGGCATTTTCCTCCAGAGAGCTGCTCAGAACCGACCACCGCTGGAAACTGACACGTAGCTACAACTTTCTTGTCCCCCGTGTAATTTCACACAGGAGTGGTCTTGGTTTACCCACGTGTTTTCTTATGTTTTTTTCTTTATCACTATGAAAGTTTGACCCATATTTAAACACACATGCAGTTTTTAAATGGACCGAAAAACCAGCACTCTTCTCGCTGCCCTTCAAACAAGTATTTTTTTTGTTTATTTTTTTGCTCAAGGTCATTCAAGTAGCTGTTACATCCCGTGTTTTTCCATATTGACTCAATATAGTTTTGTTTTTAGTTCATTTGTTATCAAACTAATAAACGCATCCACCTCAAACTTGTTACTGTTTATCGCAGACAGAGAAAAGTGGCTGGACATGCAGCAAATGTTTTTAAGTTTGATATAGCATATTAAAAAATGAGACAGATTAAACTGTATAACTTGACAGATTTATCTGAAATGCCAAATTAACACCCTTCTTTTAATGCAGGAATTTTAATTTATGTATGTGCACGCAGTTCAGACTTGTGTGTCTCACTGGGCTGTGACTGTTGGCGACTCAATATTTTGAGAAAAAACAATTTTTCCGTTGCGGTCTCAATTCATTGACTGTTTGCAAACAAATAACCTGTGAGAACGACTGTTCTGGGAATTTAGCCGAGTTCTCATTTAGATCGGATTGGCTAAAATGAACAATACATTTACTTTACACTTCTTTGTTTGTGGGGAAAAAAAGTTGATCATAACCTATAAGATTTTACTCAGAAATTATTTGAGAGAACTGGCTACTTTCTTTGTTTTTAGAAGATTCAAAAGCAGTTTGCGTTGTCTACCTTTCATCAGTTTTTTTATTGTTTCAGCCAATGGCTTTTTATGTGATTTTACCACTCTGCTTTTCATGAATGGGAGTTGGGACAGTTGGCGATGAGCAGCACTGATTTGATGAACTAGTTTATCTAGCTCACATCTTAGATCAACAACACCCATGGATGCTCTCTGCAGACTCGCTGAAGAGTCTGGAGATAAAAARTGTTTGCTCAGATTCGTGTAAATGCCATGGTTGTCAAACCCAAGAGGAGGGTATCGTTTTTTATTTATTTACAGTATCACACACAATGGAATCACACCATGCATTTGATTGAAGCCCACTGTCTCCACAGTGACACACGTTTTGGCTTGCTCCTTGTTAAACAATATTGTTTATTTTATCTTATTGTTTCCTTAAAATTCCTATTTTTATGCACTTGCAACACTGAACATATACTCATGTAGGTTTATTATTATTATTTTTTGAAGATCCATTGTATTTACTTGTCTTCCTGCTATTTACATAATAAACCTGAATATATTCATGAGTCTAGAAGTAGACAAAAGTACAACTACATGTCTAACTCCAAACAAGTTATTACATTGTTGTTATAACACTTACGGTTGTTCATTTGGTGGTGACAGGATTTTAGTCGTTGACGGTGACCAATCACCTGCATTTGTTAAATAAAGTAGTGGACAATATTTGAAATGTCGATTTCCCTTTTGAAGTGGTTTTTCATGTAATCCGTTCAGGTTTTGTCCGGCTGTGCCATCATTGTTCGAGGCCAGCCTCGAGGAGGCCCGCCCCCCGAGCGTCAGATCAATCTCAGTAACATCCGAGCCGGGGCCATAGCTCGTCGTGCAGCACAAGGCCAGCCTGACACCAAGGACACCCCTGATGAGGTAGAATGTCTTTCCATTGTTTTTTTTTTTTACATGTTTATTCATTAGAACTGCTGCCAAAAACGTAAAGGCGTCAATGTGTCTGCTTGTGTCTGTGAGTGTGTTAATGACACCTACAAAGTCACTTTATTCATCCTGTGCAAACCGTTCATGCTGCTATTGTGTATGCAATTTATGTTACTATGGCTCGTGTTGTTGCCACCCTCCTCTCTTCTACTTCTCTTTAATTTAAGTATTTGTTTTATTGATTTTCTTTTCTTTTTCGTTTTCATGTTTATGTTGCTCTGGTGTTAAACTGGGACTGTGGGTGTGGAATTTTGTTCCACCTCGTGTAAAACGTGATGTAAATGACAAAGTCTCCTTGATCTTTGATTTGTCGGCTGCTTACGTCACTGCCCCGCGCCATATTCAAACTTTAAACCAGTTTCATAACTAGCATATGTTTTTTTTCGTTTGAACTTGGCTCAGCCAAAGTGAAACAGGAAGTGACATCAAAGGAGATCCCTTTCAAGAAAGGTCTTTGTTTATTGAAACAATATTATTTGAACTCTGACTCTTCATCTCTCTGATGACTCAAAATAATCTAAAACATCAGATTATTTTCTACAGTCCGTGTTGTTAACCATTTGTAGTGCAAGAACGTGGTCATCAGACTTGAATCAGGCACAGTTTGCCGGTCCAGTACCCAGACTTTAGTGGTTATTTACACACACACAGGTTTTCACAGCACTGTGGGCCCCCTGTCTGATTGCAGACAAAATAACACCACCTCCTTCTTCCAGCAAAGCTTGCATAGCGAGCCTAGTCCCACCCCGGATATACATGTAATGTCATATCTCTGACACAAGGAAGAATATGGACTTGTTGATTTTCTGTTAAAATAAATGACTAAAACTGATCRAACAGATCACAAAGTATAAAATATAGGACTGTATCTAAAATTCAGTTAATCAGTCACAAAATTTCCATCAGTAGCAATCCTCTTTAGTTTACATGCAAACATTCCTCTTTTTCATCACTTCCTGTTACTCCACAAGCAAATATCTCAATAACTGTTCATCTCAGCAGCTTGAATTTCTTTTTGCAGTTTATCAATGTTCTCTTTCCAAAAGTTCATTCATATTTATTACAAAAATTTGATGTCACAGGCACTTTAAGCTAAACTTTAGCTTGTAGCTGAGATTCATCCCCAACACACACTCTGATCACTTATTGATCACAAAAGATCTGTTTTTAAATTATTACCAATTCTGTTTATTACTTTCTCTCTTAGAAAATTATCTCATTAACCACTGGTTGTATTTTAATGAAGCTCTCAAACGGTAATCATTGGATGTGCGTTTAAAGCACATCAACACAACCCAATTAAAGATGGCTGCCACAACTAATAAACCGTAGCAATACAAAAATGGCTAAAACTCCGCTGAACAAATAAATTGAGCTAAAGTTTGATGTGGTAGTAGCCGAGAGTCCCCTTCAGCACATTCTTTGATTTCTAATAGATCATTCAGGGTGATGTAATGTTAACATTTAAATTAGACCAAACCAATGTTGGTCTCTTCTTTTAAGTAGAGCTTAGTTTAAAGTCAGCCATAAAAGACATTGGGTGATAAACATTTCTACAAGGAATAAAAGGTTTTGAATTTAAAGTTTTCACTTGTCTTACAAGGGCAATACATCTGTAAAGCAAACGATACACCATGTACAAAACTGAGTGATGTTAAATTGCGTGATTTCTTTTTGCTACATGAAGTAGAGGCTTTTCTGATCTTAATAAAACTTTCCTTTTCATTGAGCAAAAGGAAATTAAAAGAAACTTTCTCATCTCAAAGAACTAATTTAGTGTCTTTTATCATGTCTGAAATCTCTCCAAATCAGGACCTGACATGACTATCGTCTGTTCTGCTGCCTGATTGAAAAAATCAATTACCTTGAATATTTTAGGACTGTAAAGACTTTTCAAGTCTTTGCACATTTCTTTTTTTTAAATGACAACTATGTTCTTATTAAATAAAAGAACACTATTAAGATAAACTTTAAGATTATTAGTTTGACTAAGATATAAAGTCTGATTGAAAATTATGTTTATTTCTTGTTATGAAGCTGATATTTTTAAAGAGATACTACCAAGCTTTTTAATTCTGTCTAGTAATTGAATTGGCAAATGGAAGCCTTTCATGGGTTTACCAGATACAAACACATCTTAAGATACAGTATTTTCCAACATCATTGCCTGCCTTTCATGATAGAAGATAATTGGGAGCAGTTTTTCTTTTATTTGATGTTTACTTTTTCTGTGATTGACGTTCTAAATTCACCTTGAATAGTAATGTTAGACTGAAAATTCACTTGTTTTAGCCATGGGCGTTCCAAGCCAGAGAGTTCCTGAGGAAGAAGTTAATTGGCAAAGAAGTGTGCTTCACTGTGGAAATCAAGACAAGCTTGGGCCGCGAGTACGGCATGGTCTACCTGGGAAAAGGTACTCTCCCACTTTCAGTTCATTATTTTCTGTTTGATTTTCAACAGTTTGTTTTGCAGAATAAATCCATGTTATATATGTTTTTTTGTCGTACAAAAATAAACAAAACAATAAAAGTGTTGTTTATTTCTCCATCCTTTCTTTAAGACACATCAGGAGAGAACATCGCTGAGTCTTTGGTGAACGAAGGCTTTGCCACTGTCCGAAGGGAAGGAATCAGGGGAAACAAGTAAGAGTTGATTTATTTACTTTATTAGTTTTGGTGTTATCAGGATGAGCGGAAATGGTATAGAGTGTCAATTATTCTCATTTATTGAACTTTAAAAAACAAAATAACCCGTTTTTGTTGTACTTCATACTACCCACATCAAACCAGTACTATTTGCACAAAGAACGTTGAAAAATTAGAAATGATCCCACATTAATTTAACACAAACTCAAAAGTTCCAATAAAGACAGAGTTTATCTAAAGTGGAAGTTGTTCAGTGAGCTCTGAAAAAATTGTTTCCAATCTTGTAGTTGCACTGCTACCTACTGG
Organism: Austrofundulus limnaeus; assembly: GCF_001266775.1. NCBI lineage: Eukaryota > Metazoa > Chordata > Actinopteri > Cyprinodontiformes > Rivulidae > Austrofundulus > Austrofundulus limnaeus. The sequence goes on from NW_013952424.1 coordinate 1,778,076, forward strand.
ACACATTGTGCAATGCCTCCTGTTGTCAGTGATTCCCCCTCTAGAAGAAGGTGGGAAAGCTAGTGGTGTCAGAGGGTATGACTCTCCCAAGGAAAATACTAATTGCCTTATGGGGGATTCCAACTCTAWTATGACACAAATGAGATGAGATTAAAACTAACTTATTTTCAACAATCACATTGTTTTTCTCATGACTGAAATGGCAGAAAAATACACTACTACAGTCAAAACAAGTCAAATAGTCCAAGTATCACTTTACAGTTATATAATCATATATGCTTCTAATATAAGTATTTACATTAAAAGGGGATTTTTAAATGTCTATGATTCAGTCAAACACGTAGTTCTGAGTTATACAATTTCAGATTGTCAAATGTGTATTTTGTTGAATTTTCCAAACACTGCTAGTCTATATGAGTTAATGTGTTGCAAATGTACTTAAGAAACCTGGATATTTTTATTACCTTAAGTTTTCATTTCAGGTTTGAAGTTTTCTTATACTTTCATTTTCTGTTCATCCTCATCTCGATTATGAGCTTTACCAGCAGAGACTAGGTGACGTATATCATGTCTCTAAAAGCAGGATATGATTCATCGCACATAATATAAAATGTGATTATAATCTTGACGCTTGTTCATGTGTAAATGCATCATGGAGATATCCTGCTTTTGCATTACAGATTCAGTGGTATATTTTGTTCTGATAATAAAAACTCATTATCATTCACACATTTTAAATAAAGTTTTTAAATAAAAAACAAATATTAACAAGCATATGAAGTATGCACATCATTAAAATCTAGCATGATAAAAATAGTGCATTGATTAAAACACGCTGAAAACTTGAGTAGAGAAGATTTCTATTTTTTTCCCCYCTCTGAAACTCTGGCCTCACTGAGTATGGTTGAACTAATTTTAGATTCAAAAGCTTGTTAATTTGCAACTCTACCATTTGTGCAGGGAATGGAGGGAAAATTTCTTTTGGCAGCAGGATGTAAACTTGTGCTCGCTAAAGCTTTAAGCGTTACAACGCTTTGGAATCTGTTGGGAGATATACTTAAGTCTTCAACTGGCTGACTGCAGAGAAAGGAGATGGAGCCGCAGTACCCCAGATGGTGGCAGCATGCCCCTGCTGCTATAATGATATCCCTCTGAAACCCTTTTCTGCCACATTGCCCCTATGCACTAATCCCCTAAATACACACCCCACACTATATGACAAAGTACTGCATGTTCCCCCCAGTGGCAGTATTTGCACATAACACACATTACAAGCAATTTGACTCATGCTGCTACATTTGTATCTTCCAACATGAACCGAGATGATGTGAACGTTTTGTCACTAATGAACCATTTCAAGCATTCTGTCCAATGGCCCATAACAAGCACTAATGTAAATGATGCTTTAAGTATAAGCTGGCATCATTTGGCCAAAGGGGAGGCCCATTACTCAGCGAAGACTTAAGGCCTTTTGTTTTCCCCCTCGGTGCCTTTTCCTCCAATATCATTACTCCTCGTGACTTGCTACGTTGATCACACTAACTGTGATGTGATGATAATTATGGAGGTGATGGTAATGATGATGGCTTCGGACAGTGCCGTTAAACATGTGTTCAGAAGCTGACTGCTGCTCGCGACATGGCCAGCCAGTTCAGGGCGGATGGTGTATCGGTACTGAGTGGTGCAGAAAAGCAGGAACATATTCATTTGACTATTTTTAACTAAATTATTACTCTTTAAATACCATGTTTAGTCAGATGATTCAGTCTTATTTTTTTAACTACCCCCTCAGGTCTGGAATCGTAAATATGTGACGTGAATACAAAGATGTATACATATGAAACCAGATGTTTACATTAACTGTACAAAAGACACATTTTTCTCACTATCTGACATTAAATCAAACTAAACCTATCCTACTTTAGATCAGTTGGATTACCAACATCTTTATTTGATAATTGCACAAATAATGGGAAAGAATACATTTTACTTTTTTAAAGTCACAAGTAAACACAAATATACCAAGATTAGAATGCCTTTTAACAGTAATAAAGCTTATGATTAATTTGTGAATTTAGAAGCTTTCAATAGATTAGTTGATAACATTTGAGTTAGTCGTCAAACACACTGTTTTTAGTTATTGAAAATATATCATCATGAACCAATGGACCGATTTTAAGGAAAACCTCAATCACTGAATGTACATGTTCAACTAACTACATTTTAGAGTTGATCTAATTCAAACTGGCCCCCACAGCTAATGGACATTAGCTACGGTAATACAAATATGTATACAACTCATTAAATTTATAAATATTCAGCCAAAATGTTTTAACAGATCTTGTGAGATCTCAGTGTCGAATGTGGTTGCACATATTGTCATTTATTTAAAATGCTGCAATGAAAGGTGGCAGATGATATACACGATATTGCTAAAAGTATTTGCTCACCCATCCAAATATCTGTGCACCAGTGCACAAAGCAAGGTCCATAAAGACATGGCAGAGTCTGGTGTGGATGAACTTGACTGGCCTGCACAGAGTCCTGACCTCAAGCCAATAGAACACCTTTGGGATGACTTAGAGCGGAGACTCAGAGCCAGGCCTTCTGTCCCACATCAGTATGTGACCTCACAAATGTTCTTCTGGAAGAATGGTCAGAAATTCCCATAAACAAACTCCTAAACCTTGTGGACATCCTTCCCAGAAGAGCTGAAGCTGTTCTAGCTGCAGAGGGTGGAACAATGTCAAATTGAACCCTATGGATTAGCAATGAGATGTCACTTAAGCTCATATGGGAGTCAAGATAGGTGAGCGAATACTTTTGGCAATATAGTGTACATCCCATCAAGGAGCTCTGGGCCTTTTATTATTCCTGTATTAATTTTTACAGAACAGGACAACCTTCAATAATAAATAGGTACATTAAGTTATTAGCAGGCTCATTCAATAGTAGTGGCATAAACAGACAAATCATAAATTGCAGTTATATGAAACAAATAATGTTCTATTAATATTTTATAAACGTTATTGCCCCATTTCACATCAATGTCCTTCATTTCTTTTGACTGCTGTTTTTAAGCAAGGTTTAATCAACTTACCGAAGTGGCTGTGGATCCCGGAATTATGTTTTCGGAGAAATTAAAACCACAGGCATGGGGAGTGACTGATTGGACCATATAAGTACCACTCAGCAGTGCAGAAGTAAGGCACATTAGCATGGAGACCAACTGCACTTTATAATCCCCCATTGCTCCTATTTAACTGGAGCCCTACAGGAGAATTGGTTGAGGGCTATAAACATCCAGGGTGAGTGGGTTTTCATCAGAGCCTCACTGTTCAATAACAGTGGAACTCTTTTACTTGGATTGGAAAACATGGCTTCCTACAGTCTCTTTAAACAACATGCAGAAAACAGGGAGCTATAACATTTTGTCTATTTAAAGTGTTTAAGTTGAACTAGGAAGTCATATTTAGAGAAAAAATGTAGCCTACAGCATGTTTAGATATAAACAGTTGGAACATTTTTCCTTGGTCTTTGTTCCAGTGAACCTGCCCTCTGTTGCACTTTYTTACCTGTCGATATGTTTTTGATTTGAAGCACTGTGTTGGAGGAAGTTACTGACCTAAAACTGGTCTGTTTGGAGGCAAGGAATGAATTCACTATTATCTGCCTCCACACATGAGGTTATTTCTATTTTTTCCTAAACAATCTGCTTAAGATTCCCTTCTGTCCATTTTAGTTCTTATGAATTTACAAATCTTTCATTCTTCACAACATTCTTGGTTTCTCTGTGTGTTTCGGTTGCTTTCTGTTCCTGTTTGGTGCTTAAAATCTAAGTAGCTTAAACTTAGCTGACGTCATACAGAAAGTTTCGATCGTTGTTGCTCAGACAGTTTCAATTCATTTAGAAGTTAGTTGTTAAACTGGTGCAGAGAGGAAACTGAGGTTTAGGGCATGTGTCCAAAAGTTCAATTAGGAACACACAGCTGAAGAAGAAACTGTGTTTATGCGCTTGGTATTTTAATTAAGAGTTACTTTGTGGGATCAAACAGCAACTTTTAGGAAGAAAAACATGAGAAAAATATTCAGTTTATGTAACCCTTTTTTCATTTTCATATCAATTGAGCTGCATTTACTTCTTGCGGGGGGATCTGGCCATTTGAAGTTCTGAAAAATTAAAGATGCACAAAAGCTCTTGAAAGCATTAGGATGCACAGTTTAGGGAAGCAGCGTGGAATTAATTGTTTGAAGCCAGCTGTGTGTTTGCTGCTGTTGTCTCTCCATAAAACGCTCCCATACCTGTTTAAGCAGTTTATAATCTGATCATTGGCTGGTTKTTTGTGACACAACAGTTCAATTAGCCAGGAGCATAACTTCATTTGCTGCTGTTTGTTTTGATTGTACTTTTCATCACATTAATATTTGCCCACTGGATTTAAGTCTTTAGATAGACCATGTTTTTAATACAGCTTTTTAAAGATCTGTTTGAACATGACTAACTTCACAAGCTGATTGATTGTAAAACAAAATCTTACCCCCCCGTTGGATGGTATGTGCGTCCTTAAGCTGGTGTGGAATTCATTGTAGCTTGTAAAACCTTTTTCAAGCAGGCAGTCGTGCTCGCCAACATCTTAGTTTTCGTTTGCATTTGTCAGCTAAATAACACTTTTAGAGTTCTTTTTCTTCCCCGGGGACACATTTTTTATTTGTGTCCCCCATTGTGGAGCGAAATGGGGAGTTGGAAATGCCCTCTCTCCAATCGTCAGTTCGTTAGTCCGTTCATTAGTCCGTTCATTTGTCTTGTGAGCTGGATAACTTGAGAAAAGTGGTACCAACTTTGGTTTTGATGTGTGGCTGTTTCTAGGTGTAAGAAAGATTCCAAGATGGCCACCWCAACAAATAAATGCCATCCATCCATCCATTCAACTATACCCACTTCTTTCTTTCAGGGTCATGGGGGGTCACTGGTGCCCATGTCCAGCAGTCACTGTGCGAGGGGCAGGGTACACCCTGGACAGGTCACATGTCTACGTAAATCGACCACCACAATCATTTGGGAAACTAAGCTTTCTAGTTTTTATATTGCTCCAAAGTAGTGTTTCTTCAAATGATCGTGGTGGTTGGTGAGGTGGCCAAAGATGAATCAATAATGGTCAAGGCCACCAGTGGCCAACCATTGGTTCCGCCATTGCGCCTGGCAGTGGATGAAATTGCTCCCTCTGATCGCTAGTTTCCATTGCGCTGGGCTACGTTGGACAAGCCAAAACAAAGAAAATAAATAATAAAAACAACAACAACAAAAAAAAAAAAAACAAACAAACAAAACTCTGTTTTTACACATTGTAACTCATACCTACTTGAATATATTGCACCAAAAATATGGATTCTTTGTTCAGTTTCAGTCCAGAAAAACAATCATCTAAACAAACTACTCTTCACTATTCAAAGCACTCAGTGACAGGGGACATCAGCGAACTGCTTATTTAAAACCTGTTAGAGGCTACTTTTTTAATTTGGGTGACCTAATTAAATGTCCTTAGTTGCAAATTTTCAGAAGTGGCAAACTCTACTTGGTTAAACAAAATTTTATGAAGTTGGTGGGGTTATTTCCTTTTGGTTTTCTTTGAGAAATACATTTCATTTTCAGTTTTATAATCTCAATATAAACTCGGCAGGTCCAGAGCTGGTGAGCTTTCACTCTGCAACTGAAAAGTTTAATGAAATTTTGTGCCATACTTTTAAATTTGAATGCCTACATTAAAATGGATTGCATTCTGCTCCTGTAGAAGTCAACAAATACTAGATAATTGTAAAGCTAAATATTGACAGCTTTTACACTTCATTGCATTTTAATTTTATTGCTAACTTTTCGAATTTAACAAGTTCTTCAGTTGTTCTGTTTATTGCACATCAAACATTTTTATTTTTTGTTTCCAGTCCAGAGCAGGCCAGGCTCTGTGAGCTGGAGGACCAGTCAAAGGCTTCCAAGAAAGGCATGTGGAGCGAGGGTGGTGGCACGCACACAATCCGCGACCTCAAGTACACCTTAGAGAACCCTCGCAACTTTGTGGACTCATTGCACCAGAAACCCATCAATGGTAATGAGTTTGGGAGGGGTCTTTTTACTAAAATACTTAGAAACAAAATAAATAAATGGTGCCTAAAACCCCTCGTTACCTGTACTTCTGTTTTCTCGTGTTTGATGTCTGTCTGAAATGCAGTTTTAGATCAGGATATTTTGTTCTGCTACCTTTCACCGGCACATTCTCCAAGTCTCATCTCTGACCGGCTCGAGGTGTAATGCGCTACTCCATTTATTCCAGACGATTGACTGGAACAGAGGCTCAGCTCATTTCACAACCCTTTAATTGAATGGGGAAAATGAACAGGGAATGACTTTTTTTGTGGTTTCATCTCCTGTCCTTACCATTCAGTAGCTATTCAGGGTTATTTTAAAATAAGGTGCTTCAGTCCAGTTGAAGCACCAAAATAGTCTGGAATACGAGTTTATCTCCCATTCTCAAGTTTTATCCTCTAATAAACACAGACTAGTGAACAAATTATATTCAAAATCACTTCAGTTATGATAGTTTTTATTGGAAAATCATGGGCGTTACTCTTGATAAAGAGATTAGTAGGAATAGTAGTTTCTGTAAACACGGTCCTGCCTTTTTTTAAAACTTTGTAAACAGAAGTTGGCTCACATGAAATAATGTTACAAAAAAGCGCGTTCGTATCTAGTAAAGATTAAGTTTAGTGGGAGTATTGCTGTAAGTGAGGTACAGTTTGAAAATAAGCCAAGGCTTCCCAAAAAGCAAACCTTTTACAGAAACATTTTTGGCACACTTTTGGGTAAATGATGTATAACTGCTGATCCGAAATGTTTGTGCTTTGGCTTCAGTCGTGATGTTTCATTGCACTTTCCTGAAAGCATTCAAAACTGGATCACAACCTTGGCTACAACTTAAGTTCTGTCAGAATATCATAATTTAATGTTTTCTGCTTGCCTCCCTCACATGCTTCTGTTTCCTCCCCCTTAGCCATCATCGAGCATGTGCGTGACGGCAGCGTTGTTCGTGCCTTGCTGCTTCCCGACTACTACTTGGTCACTGTTATGCTGTCTGGTGTTAAGGTAACTACTGTTCACTATATTTGACACGTGCAGTGATTGCATGCTAACTGCTTTTATCCTTTTTTATAGTTCCATCTGCACCCGTCTTGTTTTTCAATTACCTAATGACTTTGGCAGTAATGTATTTTAATGCAGCCAGTTTAATCTTAAAAAGACATTAGGGGTACCAGCTCTTCTGTCTCGCTTCTTTAGTCTGTTTGTTCTGCCAGTGTCATATCTGTGTAACTAAATTTCCCCATCAATCTCTTTCACCCAGTCTTGCTTTGCCAATAGACCACTCAAGATAACTAATCTTCCTCATCTCCTACTTGAAGATATTACATCCATTTCAAGGTGTTTTTTGTCTCATTGTACAAAGGCTTATCACACCTGTTGTGCTCATCTATCTGTTGTTTTGCTGCACTCAAAAAGAGATTACATTTTGTAAGTAAGACAAGGTGACTTCAGTTAAGTGAGTATTGGGGATTGAAATCTTCAGAGTGGATTTTCAAAATGCATTCCTTTAGTTATTGGTTGATGACTGGAAGTTACGGCAAATGACCATGTACCTTTCGGAGTGTGGATGAAAACGGCTCATTCAGGAGAAAAGCTTTGATTAAAGACATTACTGTTAATTTGCAAGTTTCTTTTTTTGTGTCTATTTCTGTAGTGTCCCACATTCAAGAGGGAAGCAGATGGTACAGAAACACCAGAGCCATTTGCAGCCGAGGCCAAATTCTTCACAGAGTCCCGTCTTCTGCAGCGAGACGTTCAGATCATCCTCGAGAGCTGCCACAACCAGGTCATACTGGGGACCATCCTTCATCCGGTAAACTACAGATATCAGAACCTTGAGTTGACGGCATCATACACATTTGGACTTTGTCTAGTCATGCATTTGTCTGTGCCTGTTTTCTTGTGTCTTAGAATGGGAATATAACAGAGCTGCTTTTGAAGGAAGGCTTTGCACGCTGTGTGGATTGGTCTATGGCTGTTTACACGCAGGGAGCTGAGAAACTCAGAGCGGCCGAACGGTACGTATTTGTAGATGCACAGATAACGTTACAGGGTAAACAAATTATTGTCCTCATATTTTTCAGTTGGTTGGAATTTGTATATATTATGTATATACTCATTAGATACTTTTCTTATAAAACGTGTGCATTTTAGGTGGCGAATAGTAAGTTATCTTGTTACAGCTGCCTAAAGGGAGTGAACGAATCCAGTTTACCACCAGATTCCAGCTGCTTTTAATAAAGATTCATTGTGACTCTTCAAGTTCAGATTACAAGCACAGATATAAAGCAACATACTGTTGTGAATAGTGTCCTTTTCTCCAATAGTACAGACAAAAATAAACTGCTGACCTTGCTGGAAGCCGGACACGCTGCTCTGTTGGTGTCTGTGCATGATTTTTCCATTCTGAACTGATATATTGGCAACAAACTCTCTGAGTAACGTGAGAGACTCATGCAGACCAATAAATATTTGGTGCCTTTTTGTGCAGCTTAATTACATACAACTGTTTATTGTCAGACCCGACTGTTTCAAAGCAAATAATGTTGAAAAAATATTCAAAGTTTGGCTTAAATTGGACAAATAATACACAGTTTATTTTAATGTAAACCGTTGAGATAAAACTTCTGTTATTCTAGGCTTGTGTTGAAAATTTCTCACTTTTTTGAAGTTTTGTAAAGCTTTGCAGCCAACTTTTAAATTATTTCATCACAATTTTGATGGCCTGTTATGAGTGAAGCTGATTTTATTCTTGACCAGATCTGCTAAAGAGCGCAAGGTCCGCATCTGGAAAGACTACGTGGCACCCACAGCCAACTTGGACCAGAAGGACAGACAGTTTGTTGCCAAGGTGAGGTCTTAAACTGGCTTTTATTAGCCCTGTCCTTTTAGGAACTTTTTATTGCTTAATTTGTTCTTAAAAGCATGTTTTGGCCCTCAACTACAAGCTTTTCTTTTTGTAGAAAAAAAAAAAAACTCATTTAAAAATAAAACTAGAGTAAGAGCAGGTGTGGGGTATGAACTGTTCTATATGACTTGCTAGTAAAACATTAGTAAGACTTGACTGCAGTGGAAAAGGTGAACTAGTTTCTTTTTTCATTTGACTGCCTCCTTTCAGCACTTCAGTGCAGAAAACTAAGTCTTTGAAACAAAAGCCTTTATACATTTTATTTCAATACTTACAGCTTTTACTGAATAAATCAAAAATTGTTAAAATACTTTGGTAAATTTTAGGCCAAATTGCCGGCCAAAGCGACATCACAAAGCAACTTCCAAAAGCTAAGGTTTAGAAATATTGACTTTAAATGTTATTGACAAAAGCCTCAGATAAAAGGAAGTCTCTGTAATATCAAGTGGTGGTGGTGGGGGGGGCACAGACTCTTCCAGCTGTCAGAACACATTAGTTTAAACCAGAGAAGATTGACCGCTTGATCCGTTTTGGTAGTAAGGTGTAATATAATTGTCACAATAAGATGACACAATATAGGTTCTGACTTCCAGGTTGGAAGCCTTAAAACATTAGCATCAAAATGTTCCCCTCTGAGAACACTTTCACAGGTTGACTTTGCTCAAAATATATTTAAAACAAACTAAAAGAATACATACTTTTCTATTAAAGTTTACATTTCTTCTTTGTTAGCTCCCTCTAGGCCCCGAACTTTTTTTCTTAGCAGCTTAAAAAATTCATAACCAGCCTGAGGGTTACATAAGAGGTGTTGCTTCGGCAATCTGCTTACAGAATGAGTTTGATAAACTGCACACGAAGAAAAAAAATCCACAAAAACGGAACAGTACGTTGTGGTTTTATTTTTCACTGAGTCAGAGAGAAGAGGATCGAAGGAATGAAACATTTATGTCATCAGTGCGAGGTGCTTGTATAAGACATGAGACTGCTGAGTATTTTTCTTTTGAATTTTACATAAAAAAAATATGTATACCCAATATTTTTTGCTCCTGCAGTACTGCACTGCTGATAAGTCTTAAAGCAGTTTTGGATCTCTGTGGGATTTCCTCGTCTCTTTTCCTTACCACTGTTTTTGCCATCTTAGTTTAAGGGCTTGGAAAGCCATCTGCAACTTCTGGGACACTGCTGTGGGCGTGCCGTGACTTTGTTGTGTTCTCACCTTGGAATAGAAAGGTTTACCAGAACATGAAGAGCTCGCAAAGTTCTCAGTGCGGTGAAAAGACTCCAACTTGAAATATATGAACTCGAAACTGGATGGCACTTGTCTTGGGAAGCCGTCATGCTGACTGTGCTACTGGTTGATCTCTCTTAAAGCTCAGTGCACATTGACTAGTCATAAGGTTACTCAGGCCTGTGACTGCCCCGCTGTACTGGCCCCACTGTGGCATTTGTCGTGAGGTAATACTGCAGCATTCCACTCTCGGAAGGACACATCTATCCATCAATCCCATCATCATATACTCCTCTCCTCTTGTCGTCCACCCCACTTTTCACTTCTTATTACCTGAGTGACGGATAAACGGAGAGGTAGAGCAGGTCCAATTCCCACAAGTCAATCAAGCTGACGTGCCTCCCTTTTTGACTTTGTCCTCTCTGCCCTCCTGTCTCTGCTGGCCCTAAAGATGCAGAAGTAAGCCGTGCTCCGGTATTCCCCTTGCCCTTATTTCCGGGTGACCATCAACTTGCAGAATGGCACACTAAGGTGATCTTGTGTAAACTGCAGTATCAATGGTTCATTGTTTGCTTTGATCAAAACCACATTAAGTAAGGTAATTTGCTGATGTAGTTTCAAAGTTGGTCATTGCAAAGTCAGGAAGACCGGTCAAAAAAATGGTAAAGAAAATAAATCTACCCAATCTTTTTCTGACTTTGATTGTTACAATTCTTTTTTTTTTTTTTGCCAAATTAAAATTTGTAAGCAAAAATTGTGATTGAATTTGTTTCTCTGAGGACACAACTGAAGAGACTGAAGAGGTAAACTGTGCTATGTGGGACTGAAAAATCTGACAATTTTGTCGAAGCCATGTGTCTAACTGCTCAATCTCTTATTTAATGTTGAAAGTTGTATTACTTGTTATTTCTGTTTTCTTTTGCCTTTAGCAGCAGATTTTTTTCTACCATATTTCCACCTAAATGTTTTTCTTGATTCCATGCTTGTCCAGTTCCACCAAATTTGTTTCCCTACACAGACTAAAACCATTAGTGATGGGCAGGTCGATACAAATATTGACATTATTGATACCAGCTCTAGCACTGTATCAATACTAGTGTGATGGAATCAGTAACTGAGTTTATTTCTCTCTTGTACTTTCCATAAGTTGTTTCATATCCCAAAGTGAAATGAAAGATTTTTTTTATTTCACTTCTGAACAAAAACCAAGAAAAATGCTGATTTGTAAACATTCAGTCTCCAGTTTGTACTGATTTAACTTTCACAAAATTAAAATTTCTGTAGGTCAGTCATGTCAGATTCAGCTAAGTGCTTTGTTTACATAAACTCTGTACCAGCATTTCAGAATTGCATTGGAAAACTACTGGATTAAACTCTTTCAAACTGCACCATTAGAGTTCAGTATAATAGTTTTAATGTTTGGTTTCATATTCTGTAATTAGTAGGTTTACCACAAACTTTGAATGCTCAGGGGTTACACTGAAGTGTTTTCACTCCATTTAAAAATACGGCAAGTTTCTGTAAAAACTCTGTAATTTGGCTGACAAAATGTGTTCACTGGCAGCAACAAAGGAACTGAAAGCATAGGTGTTGCTATCAAGGGAGGTAAAACCGTTTGACTAATGAGTAAGTCCTGGCGAAGCCTTTGGTTGTCCCTGTGGTTGAGACCAGCTTAATAGATTGGAGTGTCAACCAACACATTCCTCATCAGTAGCCAAGATCCTTCCTGCGCAATGACTGATCTTGGCTGCTGCAGCTGTCATGTCGTCCACGGGCAGAGGGTGGCAGTAGCTCCCCGCCTCTACTGCGTCAGATTAGACAAGTGACTCATGCTGCCAGCCTATTTCTCTTTCCTGCCTGCTCGCTCTGCCCTCGTGGCAGCTACTTTCTGCTCCATTTTTCTATCTATTCTCCATCTTTTCATCTGTCTCTGTTCCTGTGATATTTGCTCTGAGATTACACTCCGTCTCTCCGCCTCGTTCCATCTTTTCTGTTCCTTCTATTCTCCTGTGCGTTGATTTGTGTCCCCCCCACCCCCCACTCAATGCGTCTCTCATCTTGCCTCCTTGGACTGATAATTAGCCTGTAAATGCTGAGCCGTTTTTATTCTGTTTCCCGCCACATTCTCTCTCTTGCACTTTATTTACTTGGGCAGGCCTCAAAATGACCTTGTTACAGTGAGAGGTTGTGTATGCCCGGTGTGTGTATGTGTGTGTCTCTGACTGGAAGCCCCGCCTCCTACCCTTTATTACACCACTCCCCCCCTCCCTATGTCTGTGTATCTCTCCCACTCAGCTCAGTGATTAGTATATGATGTATTTTKGCTGGTGTTGTGGGCAGCCTATTTAGCACGTGGGTTGGTCTAATTTCTGTTCTCTGGTGGCGAATGCAAAGGTAGTCTTTGTTTTCATAGAAAATTATTTCTCCCAATGAGGCCAACACAGCTGGATCTGCAGTATTAACTTAAGAAGTTTAAACTTTTCTTTTGCCTGAACTGAAATTCATTTTTTGGTACCTCTCTGCAACTACTACCGGTGCAGTCACACAAATCCTCACATGTTCCAAACTGTCGTTGATGCACGGCTCAGAGCAGCACCTCTCACACTGAGGACCTTTTTTGAGGATGCAGCCTGCATTTGAGCCACAGTTAGTGATGATGAGTGGAGCCATTGAAAGCATGTGTGGGCGGCAACATGTGTTGGGCGATTGATTTCTCCGTCTCATGCAAGTGGCCTACTTAAAGGCTTAGGGTTTGGATGCCTTTTCCATCTCTGTCTAATGGTACCTTTTACTACAAGGTAAAAGCAGAATGTTTTTAAAAATCCATTTTCGCACAATTTTATTGGTATTTCTCGAGATTCATGTTTATTTAGTGTAATCAGAATGGGTCAAATCTTGACAAGTGAAGTCCTTGATTAATCAAGCCCTCTTGTGAGCTATGGCTGTAATTTTGACCATCCTTATATGATTTTGCGCAGAACTTATTTACTTTCCCACACAGAGTGGAGTATAGTCAGAGTTGCACATAAGTGGTGCGCATGCACAATCAAAGAAAAAGCGCACCAGATGGAATGTCATAAAGCTTCCTTGCGTATCTAAGATTGTACCTGAGATTGTGAAACAACAGCAGGCAGGGTCACAAATGCGACCAGATTTTTTAAAAACAAACAAATTAAACAAAAAAAATCCAGCCTCACTGGTGTGACTGGATCGTCGTTCAATGAGAGGGGGGCAGGACCCTGATGCACAAGGATTAAACGGACACTGCTTTCAACGAATCAGAACAACTCCAGAGCCGTTTTATCCAATCAGAGCAGAGCAGGGCGGGACTTTCAGTGAAAGCAGTTTTCAGCAGACAGTGGAAGCAGCAGCTGCAGCGATCAGTCCTGACATCTCCTCCTGCACTTTGCTCCTTAACTACCAGAGACTTTGATCTGTGAAACCTAACTTTATATTAAAAATATGTTCAGAGCGTTGTTATCGAACAGATCTGACCAACTTTGCGTCAGTGACTAAACTCCCTCCTCCTGAGAGACGGAACGCGCCTCAGCGTGCGCAGGCTGAGTCTTTCTGTGAGATTCACTGTTGGAGTTCTTCTAAACCATATTACCTCTAACAGAAGAACATTTATTTGCCCCATGTCAAAGCAAAGATGAGTCTGTTTAACATCACCCCCTCCCCAATTCAAAAAAATAAAAAAATAAAAAAACAATAAAAACTTGCAATGTTCTGTAAGTGAATGAGTTTTAAATGTTATTTTAATTTATCAGAAAGATACACAAATTTCATTCTTCACAATTGTATGATAAGTACAAGGTTCTTGATGTACTAAATATGTTTATTTTTAGAATCATACTGTGACACAGCTGCTCTGAGATAAATGTAATGCAATAAATGATAAAATACAAAGAATAAATAATTTTAAATGATTACATGAGCTGAAATCATCTAAATATAATATGTTTTGACTAAAATAATATTTTAAAGAAGAAAACAGCCTAACAAATAAGACATTTGTTCTGTGCAAAAGACAAATATTTGGTGCTTGGTCTGGAGAGTGTGGAAAGCTGGTTTAAACAAGGCCAAAGATCTAGAAGGCCAAACTACAGGAGCTGTACATCTCAGGGTCATGTGTAATCTAACAAACATTTAAACATGAAATGTTCACATTGAGATGATGTATGCCCATTGGTCAGCCCATATTGGCCACTCAGGTAGTTTACAAAATTTATGCAGAGTAAAAAACAAAACAAAACAAAACAAAAAAACTGATTTGGCATGATGTCCCGAGATATTGCCAGCTGCTAGGAGTCATAAAACAGAACAGGGGGATGTTAGATGCTCTGACACCTAGTAGGGGTGTAAATCACCAGCTTTATCACGATACAATATTACATCGATATGTTAGAATAACGATTCGATATTTCTCGATATCACAAAGTCTGTCAGGATATGATTTCGATTCAGTTCACATGTCTGCGATCGATATAATGTGATATCGTCTGCCCATCTAACACGACTGTGCTAAATGGGCAGATGATATCGAATCTCATGGAGAATATAATGATGATATAGATCGATATTTTAATTTTGCCTCGATATAACTGAATCATGAACCATTCAAATCCATATATTGATATAGATTGATGTATCGTTACACCCCTACTCTCTAAATAAATGTGTTAAATGAGTTAAGGAAAATATGAGCACCAAGCAACAACCCCAGGTTCTCCCCTGAGAACCAGACCAAAAAATTTATGTGCAACCCTGAGTATAGTTATACTTCTATTGGTCTCCAAAGCTAGATGTTTCTAAGGTAGCACTGAGCAGAAGACAGCATATATTTCTGCTAGAGCTGGGCGATATGATCAAAATTTTATATCACGGTATTTTCAACATTTTCACCGGTTTCACGGTATTTGACGGTATTTTTTTTTTCATCACAGCTCAGCTGATAATAAAATGTACAAACCCTGCTTATTGAGTTTTTTTTTCTTTTACTATACCTCTGTCTGTGTTGCTGTTTCCCTCTGTGTCTGTTCTTCTCTGACTGGTGGTTGGAGACAGTAGTCACGCATTTTGGTCCAGTCGTGAAGGAGGAGGGTTAAGAAAAGATCATGATCGGGTTTATTGTTTTACGTTATTTATTAAAGCTTATCAGCACGACTCACCTTGCACATCAGTCAATTCTAACTCCACAACTTCCAACTTCCACAACTACTTCCCGCAGGCTTTTCACAATAGAACCACGTTAAGTCTCCATCAGCATAACGTCTCCATATTAACTAACCGCGTTAAATCTAACTGTGCACGTCACYGAAGAGGTGTTTACTACATTCAGCGACGGTGAAAAAGGGATGTTTTTTTAAACGTCAGTCAATATAAGCAGCGGAATCGCCACCCGCGGCTGCAACTAGCTGTTCCAACATTAGCATGCTAACGCACATAGCGGTGTAGCAAGGAAAAATGTCCCCTGGGAAACAACAGTTCACTGGTGACCGCGACGAAGTGTTCCGCTATTTAAACCGGAATGTCCAGTATTCAAAAAATTCATATAACAAAAATAAAACCGGTATTCAGTACAAAACGGTATACCGCCCAGCACTTATTTCTGCCTTTGTTTTATGCAGATTTCTTCCTTTAAAGCCTTTCCTCTCACACCTTGTTTCCATTCTCCCACTCACCCTCCCTGCTGCCAATCCCCTTGGTAACCGAACGTCCTCGTCCTGTCCTCCAAACCCCACTGGCCTGTTGGGACGCCTTAGCTCGCTTACTTACTCAGTCACTCAGGGATTCGCTCCTTACCTCACTTTCACTGCCTCCTGCTCATGACGGCACACAGTCTGCACTGCCCCCCCTCCACACACCTTTTTAAACAGGTCTCCTCTTCTCCTTTTATCCTTTTTGCTCCTTCATTTTCAATTTTTTAGTCTTATTCACTCCCTCACTCAACAAAATGCACTTCTAGTGTTTTAGCTACCCTGGAGGAGTGTGTCATTCCCCCAATGATGTTTAATTAGTTCTTACCTTCATGTTCATGAAGCATTATGATGTGTTGGTGCCTTAGGGAAGTTCTAGCTGCTTTAACTCCTGACTCTGTTTTGTCTTTGCAGGTGATGCAGGTGGTCAACGCTGATGCCTTGGTGGTCAAGCTTAACTCTGGAGAATACAAAACTATTCACCTGTCCAGCATTCGGCCTCCTAGAACTGAAGGAGAGGTAAAAGCACTCATTTGTCTGTTTATATGTGAAAAACTTTGCACAGAAAGAATGGCTCTGTAGAACGACTGAAGTTCATTGTTTGTTTTTCTTGTCTTCATAAAAACAGGAGTATTTTCTCATCTATTTTTACTTGTTCTTTCATCTCTTCTTGCAAACGGGTGTTTATCTTTAGCAAATGACGGGTTTAAGTTTGACCACTTGGTGGCGCCCAGCAGTTGGGTCACATACAAACCCAGTAAAACACTTGCACACACCCAGTGGATGCAGCACTGCAGAGAGTGAGGCTAATCGATCCCCTCCTCCTTTTCCCCTCTTCCTGCCACACTCTTCATATTTCTTTAGAATCACTTCAAGACTGCTAAAAACACACGTGTTCCTGCTTATACCATTTACCTTCTGACTCTGGGGAGTGTTTGTTTATTGGTACAGCTGACTGTGCAGAGGGGAAAAAAAAACAAATTTATTCAGTGAATCACAGATGTCGGCTGTGCCAGATGTCAATTCATCATCAATCTTTTTTCTCCCCACCTCTATCTTTCATTGTTTTAGTTCCATAATTAGAATAAAGCCACTTTTGTATATATTTTAGCATTACCTTTTCTTCATAAATGGTTTGATTATTGTAGCTTAAATCTTTATAATATTTTCACTTTGTAACCTAAAAAGCCTGAAAATGTGTTACTTCATAAGACATTTGACATTTAGGAAAGAAGTCTCGCCTCATTTCTCTTCCTGAAACTTATCTGACAAAAGGGGGTGTGCTGCTTTTCGTCAAATCAGCAGTTGTAAAAGTCTTTGTAAAAGCTTTGTGATAGCCATCTTTTTGTCTTCTTTTTAATCGTTTTTATTGACTCCATCTGTGTGCATTGTTTTCATTTCATGGTTTAGACTTTCCTGACTTTTTTTTTTTATTGCTTCTCATTTGGGTTTTATTCTCTGCCCCTTTCCCTGCCCTCATCTTTCTCCGTCTCTCCACTGGCGTTGTTAGTGCCTCTCATCATTAAGATGCTGCTTTGTGTTGTCCCCGGCCTTTCATTTGTTCTCCTCTCTCCCCCTTCCACTGTTACTCTCTGCCATGCTTTCCCCTCGGGTCACACACACGCTGCAGTCAGAATGTTGACCTGCATCGATGACCTTTTGTGCACGTAAATTCTCTTTAGCTCTCTTTGGTTGCAGCAAGCTTTTGAGCTTAAACGTCTCTCTATTTTGTCTTTCGAGCATGTCCTCCTAACGCTCTCCCAGCTGTCCTGATTTTCCTTATTTTTTCTCTACCTCCCATTTTTACTTTCCTCAATTTAGTTTCCCATTTTTCTTTTTATTCATTTCCTTCCTTTTCTGCTCTTTGTTTTGTCTGCCACTCTGTCTTTGCCTCCGCCAGATGCCTCAGCAGTATGTGCTTTGTGCTTCATTACACTGTCGTATGTTGCAGGGAAGCTCAGTAGAGGGAGCCCAGATGTGAATGTTTGTGTGTATTGTATTAGTGTGACATTGCTACAGTTGTGTGCTGCTATTATTTCACCTCATGCATATTTAATTGTGTAGTTTTGTATTATCAGCTTGTTGGAGTGCTGGCTCTGAGCTAGCACAGTGAATTGTGTATTACAGGGGATAGAAATTTAGCAAATCCTGTAATAATAATAATAATAATAATAATGCAGTTTTCAGCTTAGCAGATGATCATTAGCGTAAATAAACTATTTAGGTCAACGACCTTATCTGTTTTTGTTTGAGATTAAAATCCATTTGCAATAACTATCTGATGTCACAAAGTATTTGTAATTGGTTTGTATATGAAAGTATTGCCAGAGGAGAGTACTTTGTGTCTGCTGAAATATATTCTTTTTTAAGAACTTGTTTTGCACATATGTTGCTGCGATTTGTGCTGTTAATAAAGGCTGTACACGATGCTGCTGCTGGTGTTTTTTAGCTAGTTATTTCTGTCTGCGAGCTAAAGAGCCGCCTGCCTGTCTGTAACGCCGTTGACTCAGCTTTGAGTGTCGTCGCTATGGCAGCAGTGCAGAGTTAGGACCGGTTTGCAGACGAGTCCTTTTTAACTTTGTGAAATTTCTGTTTACCGACCAGATACGTTTCGCTTTGCATTCATTCGCGCAACAGAGAATTTAATGTCCAGTCTCATTTTCCAGCCGAGCGTCTGTCTGACCATTAAATTAGGCAAGTAAGCTGTTGCTTGATGTGAGCCAGAGAGCTTAATTTCATGCTCTGTCCTCTCATCTTTACACATGCAGATATAATAGTTCTTCTGTTTTTGAAAATGATTGTGGATGGTGTAATTTTGCTTTTTGTTACCTTTGCATGAACGGTTTTGATAGCCAATCAAATCAGGGTGAATCATCTTCAAATTGGCCGTCAAAGCGTTTGTAAAAAAACATAAAATAAAACCCAATAAAGGAGCAGCTGAGGACAAAAATTTAAAGTGCGATTTCTAAGCATCGCACCATGAAACCTATTTTTTTGTGAGGTTGGCCAAGGTCAAGACTGGAGAAGGCCACATCAGGTGTCCCTCAGCCAGAGGCGCTACACACGCTGACATCATGTTGGCTAACATTGTCACAAGTGAGCTGGCTTCTTTCTTACACCGCAGACAGACGGACACAAAGACATTGTTACGGCTTGAAGTGCAGCCTCATGCACACACGGGCATGCTCGTTTAAGCTTGGTTAGCCTTTGTCAAGAAACATCTGGAGAATGGGCGTCAGATTGTGCTCAAAGATGGGCGAAGCGGACATGTGTTCTACAGTTTGTGTATGCATATAAAACACCCCAAATGTGTGCAGTTTAGCGTTGGTTGATCTTTAGTTAAAGTGACTAACAGAAATGTAGAATTGCGAGAGTGTGCTTTTACTGTTTGAGTGTGTGCAGCATTGACTGGAGGTCTGTAGGGATTTTATTTTTAGTGCCAGTTGTCATTATTTGTGTCTCGGTGTGTATGTGCTCCATTCATTCTGCAAGCAAGTCCATTTCTGTTTGTGTGTGTGTGTGTTAGTGTGTGCTGTTCAGTAGAACGGAGGCCAGATGCGATGTACCAGTGCATTGATGAACTGTGACAGGTCCTGCCAAGCCCCTCTCCACTCTCTATCTCCCCTGGTTCATTTCAGTCCACCAACACCCCMCCGACAGTTTTTTTTTCTTTTCCTCTGATACTAATTGTGCTCAGAGTGACTTATTCGTG
Source organism: Austrofundulus limnaeus (assembly GCF_001266775.1). Classification (NCBI taxonomy): domain Eukaryota; kingdom Metazoa; phylum Chordata; class Actinopteri; order Cyprinodontiformes; family Rivulidae; genus Austrofundulus; species Austrofundulus limnaeus. The sequence goes on from NW_013952424.1 coordinate 1,797,753, forward strand.
GACCAATGGTGTTCGTGCCTGCAGGACAACAGAGACAAAGGCGTCCTCACTGGCTTTTATCTCACTCCTTTTTGTGTGTTGCTGCTGTGGGATGTCTTCAAATGTGAGAGATTCTGAGCTTGGGAATTGGAGTCAGCCTATTCCCCCTCCCTCTTTCCTGCTCTACTCTCTTTCTCAAATTTCTCACCAGTGCAGCGGGACAAGCTGGGTGTAAACAAGAGTGGGGAGAGACATCTATGCCTCAGAGTAGCTCATTGTTAAACCCACTCACATCCATTGTGTTTGTGTGTATTTTGCTTTTACTTTGTGGCTATTGAGTCTCAAGTGKTTTTTGTGTCTTTTAGTTGTCTTGTACTATATCTGTGCTTATTTGGTTCAAGTAGGGTCAATGACAGTACTAACAGAGCCCCCCTCTGCTTACTTTTTTTTTTTACATAAAGCAATTCAATTACCATGGTTCATAACAATGCTTTAGTGTACTTGTCCAGCCTCTCTCCATTCTGTCTAGCATTGACAATCAAATTTCTCCTCATCTCATATATTCTGCTCCTTTTTTTTAGTTTCATAGTTTATTCATGTGTTCTTCATATTGTTCAAAACTTATGTACAAGTGGCAGTTCAGCCCAAGTTTCAACAATCTGAGTCAGATTCACGTTAAATGTTTTCCAATTATTTATGAGAAAGCATACTTAGATTTAAATTAGCCTATTTTACTTTCAGAACCACAAATGTTTAATAAAAATCTAAGTATAATTAAAAATGGAACTACATGAAATAACAATCAAAAGAAACATACTTGATATTTTAATAAATGTTTGCCACTGCGATGTACTTATGTCTTAACAGGCTATTGGCATTTTTCCTACAGTGTTTAAAAGTCAATTTTCTACCTTTTTGGTTGTTTGGGGTTCTTTGTGTGTTTTAGCAACTGAGCCAGAGTTATTAGTGCTGAAAATTGTTTCACACAGTCGTGCTGACTTAAATTCTGAGGTGATTATTAAATTGGAAGTAAGGGTTAAAGGGTACTCATTTAGTACGGTCACTTGCTCAGTATGTTTCTCCAGAACCTGTTTTTAGATTTAACATGTTTTTTCCCCACTGAAAGTCAAAGAAATTCCTTTATTTATGCACTGGATGTGCAAATAAAAATCATAATACTAGCATGGCTGGTGTCATAGCCCAAAAAGTAAATGAGATTATTTTTTTAATTAATTTTTTGCTATATTGTGAACCTGCTAAGTGTCGAGTGGGTAATCATAACATTATGGTTGGTGTGTATGACTGTCACGTAGTAACAAAAGCTTTTGCTTATTGCAAATTATATTAAGATAAAAAAAGAAAACAGGATGAAGCTTCAGGGATAATGTGGTGACAGAAGGAAAGTCATAATGAGATGATTTAGAAGAAACATTTTATTGCTTTAGTTTATTAAGCCAAAACGAAATACTTTTAATACTCAAGCAAATTGAGCTTGCACTTTTCTTCTTAATATAAATGTGACCACTTGTAGATATTACTGATTATTGATATGAAAATAAAAGGGCTAGATTGTAACTTGCTACAGTTTTAAATTTTCTTCATATACTGTATATAGTTTTTAGACTTGACTCATGGTTGATTCTGTTGTCTGGTAATAAAATAAAGCTAATCGAGTCAGTGAGCTTTAACCTTTCTGTGTCATTTAAATGCAAATTTAAATAAATCAAGTTCACGGGATCTTCGTATCTCAGAAATAAAACCAGTGGCAAGGTGTTGTCACAAAAGATGTTTTTAAAAATTAATTTAACATGGTTTGAACAGTTTGTACAAAGTATCATGGATATGTAGATTTGATGCTGCATTCTGCTTTGTTACAATAAGTAAAAGAATAAAAAAAATCTGCTCACTTTTAAATTTAATTCAGAATCAGTCACCATAAGTTATTACACTAGTATAAATAGTATTCTGAAGTGCCAAAATTGAAAAGGAGGGGTAAAATACTGTATTTCAATTGAGTTCAGGTAACATAGTGCAATTTTTTTTGCGTAATTTGGAATATGTATTTATCACAAAAAATCATGAGAACAAAAAAAATATTTTGCACAGAGCATTTCTCCTGCTTGGCAGAACTTCTTTAAATATTAGGTTTTTGGAGTTTTATGACTACGATGGACAGTTGCCCATCTTTTGATTCACTTGCATGCAATTGGCAAGATGAGGCAGATAAGTAGCCACTGCTCCTTCCTTCACTACTGAGTAATAATTTTTGCAGCATATTCCTATTTTGTAGTTGAATAGCAAAGACTTGGCTTGTTCTTTTGTTTGTGAGTGCATGAGAGGACGATGTAGAAATAACTTCATTAGAATCCGACCTGCATGATCTGGTATTCAGTTGTGTATGCTCTGTTGTGCTATGCTTACTGTAGCAACAAGCAATACTGTTGTCTTAAACAGTGTTACTTACGTTAGAACAAATTATAGACTCATCTCTTTCTAGTATCAGAAGGATTTGTTTTGACAAAACGTCTCATTTCACAAAGTTCAGCACTGTTCTGGGGTAATTTCATTAGTATAGGGACATCTCTTCAGACAGTGCTGTAGTTAGAGGACCATCAGAGTGTCTCATCTCTGAATTAAATCCACAACATTGCACACAAGTTGTAGAGTGCAGCTTTCTTATTGAGGCAGCAAATGCTGTTTCAGCTGACATTTTTGTAATTATTTAATTAATGACACCATGTCTAGTGCATAGAAATTCACTGCGATCCAGTTCTATTGTGTTTGCTACTAGTTGAGCATGATTGAGGTAGCTAATTTTAAAAGTACTGTGAAAAGTTTTACTCTGAAAGTAGGCTTAGTTTTGCATCTGTTGTAGGATCAGTTCAGGTCACTTTAATAATGAGCTAAGAGAATATCTCTTGCTGTTCTGTTTGGTAAAAGGATTTGTATTGTAAACTGTAACCAGCGTGATTCTCAGTGGTCCTGCTTTGAGAAATCTCATCTTTCTTGTGCCGTATTTCCTCTCTCTGCCCCAGCGCTCTGAAGCCATTTAATGTTTATGCATGGACGTTTGAGTCATGTTGTTAGGCATACAATAGTAAACACCGACTGTTTGTCTAAGACTCCCAGAGCATTTGGTTATCAAAAAATCATGTCCTCATTGTCTGAAACACATGAACACGCCAGTGAATTTTTCCCAAAAGAGAGGTTAAACACAAACAACTCCACTCAATCAGCTGAATGCAACACAGGGGCCTGCTATTGTACACTCTCTCTCACATCAGAAAATACGACGTTCTCCTGAGTCATGATTTTGCTCTTGATGTTCCAGAAGTTGAAAATGCTTCCAGCAGTCGCATCCACACATTTGCAGCTCAGAGCCTGCAGCCCTGCGACACTGTACAATCCAGCATGCACCATGCCTCTGCAGTAGTCAAAGACGATTCCTGATCTTTAGCTGGTAATTTGAAATGAAGTGAATTCACCCCAAATAGAACAAAACTCCCCCCGAGGATAGTGAGTGCGAACTCTTGTGATTGGGTTACGGCTGAGACATAGCACTGAGTCTCTCCTCTATAACCTCACTGCAGCTGCATAATAACACTTTATGGGTGACGTGTGGCGAGTTTGTCTGGTTGGAGTAATTAAAAGTAGCTGATGTTGTCATTTTATCTGCAAAATGAGGCTGAATATAGCTTTGTAGTCAAATAATTAGTGGTTGTAATATTTTTCATTTAGTCATCAGTGTGGAGAAGCCTTGTGTTTTTGTTTAGTTAAAAGGGAAGCATGCTTATTGTCTGCTCCCTGAAGGCTCATGAAGATTGTTTTTGCCTGTGACTGTTCGTAAGTGTACATGTCTATCATGTTAGTAAAATATTTCATAAACCAGGGGATGGATTTTATTGAAACTCAAAGTAATCTTTAGTCGTACCTCTACAACTGATTACCTTTGGGAGTCAGTCTGAGTTTTGGACATGAATGCTATATTCTCAAATYTGCTGGTGATATCAAACTACATCACTTGTGCTACATTTAATAAACATTGAACTAAAACCCGAGTCATTCAAAACACGTACTCTGAGCATGACATGTCTTTATCACATGAGATTGTGCATGTTGGTATATTTAAGTGTTGACTAAAGCGGGTGCAACTCTCTCACTTAACATAWGATGATTAGTTTACAACATTGGCATGAAAAGTGTTGATGGATATGCAGTACATTAAGGAATGCTAGGTTTTTAACTCTTGAATAGCCTGAATTGCACTTAACCAGCAATGCACATTATTTCATAGTGAAAAATGATCTGTTTCAGTTAGTAATACTAACTAYTTGTCTGCCTTTTAAAAACCTTGTTTCTGCCACTTTCAAGCCTGTGCTCACTGTAGAGGCATGATTTCTAAAAGATGCAGTAGTGGTACCTTTTGTCTGCTTCTTCACTCCTTGTGTCTAATTGGCATACAGTGCTGACATTTACACTCTTTCCCCGCAGTGACATGGTTGCCTTTCCACAGCCTATTAGTGAGAAATCATTTCCCCTCTCCTCCTTAGCTTGTTCTTTACTTTTCTTTGTGGAAGCAGTTCTGTTGTCTTGTCCTTTTGTTGATCAGAATCCTAATGAAATGTTTGCATGAATAGATTGTGGAAGCAAAACCATTAACATTTAGTATTTGGCAGTTAAAGTGAGAAAAGTATTTAAACTAATCAATCATAGAGTGATCTCAAAAAGAAATGTGTTAAGTCCCCTGTTCAGACCAAGAAGGAATCATAGCTACTCCCTTCAAATCATTGCTACTGAATTGGTAGGGATGAAACAGGGATGAGGGATTTCCACTGGAAACATACATAAAATCAGCTCTGGTATTCCACATTTTGCTGACCCCACCTGAGGGWAAATAGGAACGAAGTAAGTGGATAAAAAGAGAGATAGAAATCCAATTAAGGTTATTAGTTTAGTCAAGGTCAATAACAAAAAAAAGACGATAGATTTGATGTCTTTAATCAATCAAAAATGTAACAAAACCACTTTCTTCAATGGAAGCACGGCCTTTGGGGTTTTCTGTTTATCAGTGAACTTCACTAGATTTATTTAAAAAATCTTAACTTAGCCACAAATATCAATGCATCTTAACTCCTCCTTTTGTCCTTGCTTGTCTTCACATCTATCTGCTCAGCTGTAAGCCACACCTGGCAGCTCCAAACAACTGTGGTGTCATTAAAAATGAATGAAATCCATTAAGAAGAAGAGTAAATGAGGAATTAATCTGAGGCCGTGTGCTCGTTTTTGAGGACTGTTTGTACGACAGATAATGATGGCGCTCAGAGAGGAGAGTGGCGGGGCCAGAGGTGGCGAGCACACTGGTGTTGTCATTCATAGCTTTATTCCTCCTGAGAGCTTGTAGTGTATTTTCCCACTGCATCGTTGTCCATTGTTGAATGATATTTTTAAACATACCCTGCACAATAGGCACCTATCACTCTGGGTACGGTATTTATTTTTCTGTTTACTTTAGAAGCAACAAAAAACAACCTTCTTTTGGTAATTTATATATTCAATATTTTCTTCATAAAGTAGCATTTTTCAGGATGTTTTTGTTTGTGGCTGTATGGCAACATCTGTTTGTGTGATATATGTTATATAGAATGCATCTGTTTAACATAAATTGTCTACTGTACTCATGCTGTTTGCATCTGCATTTAAATTTTTTTTGACATATTTTTGTTGTTTTTGTGAAAGGATTGTTCATGTTTTTGTGTAATGCAGCCATTCATTTTCAATATTTCACACTGAGTTCCATGTCTAGTTTGATACAAGACTGCAACATAGGGAAAAAAGGAACAAGCAACAACTTAAATGTGTCAGATTATGTATTGTTTAAAGTGTGGTCACATCCCGGACGAGCCCCCATTTGACGATGCCTACAGCTGCTTCCGCCTCTGGGGGCTTTGTGTATATAAATAAATAAAATTAAAAAATAGAAAAATATTTTGTCATAAATGTCTGGCATAACAATGGTAGCATTTTGGGGGAACTGTTCAGTGAATTCTTGAACTAACTTAAAGTGTTATTTACCGTAAGTTGATTGTTAAATTTCAGTATTTTTTTCATATTGCAATGTACATTGTAGGGTTAGAAAAAAATTGCAATGCCAGTTTTTTTTTCCAATATAGTGGGATCAGATGTGTCTAGTTACTAATCACCTTGTCTACCAGAAAAACAAAGCAAAACAAAACTCAGAGAAACTCGTAGTTTTGGGAAAGTCACAATAAATACATAGATAATGTCAAGTTTTTCAGACATATTCTTCTACAGCAGATATGTTTAACTGCAACTGTTTGAAAGTGCAAAGTGACTAATTTTCTCCCTCTCCCATTTATTTTTTTTGTTTCCATTTCCACTTTTCTTTCCTCGGAATCCTCCTCCCGCTGACCTTTCTCCCCAATTTCTCCACCATGGCACCTCCATCTGTATTCAGGAGAAGAACAAGGACAAAGATAAACGATTCCGTCCTCTTTATGACATCCCCTACATGTTTGAGGCCCGTGAGTTCCTGAGGAAGAAGCTCATTGGTAAAAAGGTAAGAACCACTCAAAGACTTRCAAAGTCTTTGTTCTGCCCTGTGTGTATCTCAGTATGTGAATCAGCATGATTTCCTCTAATCACCTTCCTTGAATTAAGGAATAATTCTGCGTGGAAATGTTTAAACACTCCATACACTTCACCCTGTTTCCACTGATAGACAATTGCATTTTGTAGCTGGATATCCATTTCCCTCTGTGTCTCAGTGTGAATACTAACTACTCAATCGAGGTACCCTAGGGCTTGATGTTGGCCTGGATGCACCTTTAAACAAGCAGTGTTGATTTCCCCCTCTTGTGTCTATTGATCTACTGGGTTTGTACACCTGGGGGGCTTCTATGATTTACTCTCATCTGACCCAACGAAGCCCAGCACAGAGTTAAACAGTGCTGAAGACGCACAGCACGACTTCAAGATCGCATCTTATTTTCTTTTGAATTTGAATAGAGCAACTGATGAATGCAAGTTGATGAATTTAATTGTATTGTGCTGGAGGGAAAAAAACCTAAATTGATCCAAAATAGGTTAAAATGTTGGGGAAAACCATTTACATCTGTAGCAAAGAAATGCTGATTTGTTTTGAACCAACTTCTCTGGAAGTGGGAAGAGTTTCAGTACACAATAGGTTGAGTTTAGACAATCTCTTTAGTGTGTTTTTTTTGCAGCTTCCAGTCACAGTAACACCATGGACTCCACAGCCTCAGTTAAATGTTTGTTTTTGAAATCTGCCAGTTTCAGAGGGGTCACATTATAATGGGACCATAATGGAATAAGTTGCACAAATTTACATAGAAATGCAGTTACAAGTGCAGATGATGGAAAAGTGCCAAAACAATATATTTAAGATCACACTAACAAAAACAACCTCATTTATTCAGTTCAGTTTTGCAAGTAAGATTTTGTGGTTCAAAGTTGAATACATCAATTTTTAACTCCTTCTGCTGGTCTGAGAACATAGCAAACTGGTGTTCTTATAACTGAAGTCCATAACACATTTTATAGTAGATGCAGCAAACATTTCACAAATACACTTTCATAACTGTACAATTGGGTAAAAACAAACACAAAAATGCACCACAGCCTGTTAAACCAAAACACTCACCCACTCAAAGTCAAAAAGCCAACAGAGTTCCTTCAGGCGCTCTGAATGGGAGTGAGATTCAAATTCCTGTCCCAGTCTCTTATCACAGTAATTTTAATCATCCTCATTAATGTTTTCTTAATGACAGAAAATTCAGCCCTAAGCTGGCTTTCGATACGTCATGCGGAAGTAATGATTGTGCTGTATGTCTGTGATGTTTGTGTTTGGACATAATGAGTGCGTGTGGAATGGGGAATAGAGACATTGTAGCCTTGCTTAGGTGTGAAAGGACTTGCCAATAATCTGACAACGTGTTTGTAAGCCTCACGCCATAGCATCTAATGAGGGTTAAATACTTGTTAGTTGCATTTTACATCCATTTTTAAACATAAAGACTTGTATGTGCATGGTGTGTGAACTTGCATATAAATGTCACAACATGCAGCTGATCATGCATTCTCTATATAGTCATTGGTTCAAAGATCTGCAGGTGTAGTAGCAGCTGAATACGTCATCAATTTCATATTTTCATGCATATGCTGTGGGATTTAACACTTTCACCTTCATGCCTTACCTTCAGAAGAAACGGGTTGATCTCTCAGTATTTCTTGCTTTGCCTTAATGCTGTTTCAAATGTGAACTCTGGTAAATTGTTCCTGTGTTGTATGTAAGCCTCAGGCAAATCACTGTTCTGTTTATTGAAGAGGAAGTGCATGATTGTGTTTGCATCGAAGGGATTATTTTTTTTTTTCAAATGTGTTTGCTGAGCCTGTTTTCACCAGGGTGAGTTAGTGGCACTCTTTGCATTTTAAATTAAATTTTATTTTGAACAATCTAAAATTTATGTAGTTTTCATTCAGATTTGGTCCTATTGTAAGATGTGGATGTAAATCAAATGGACTCTTTTAATTATTATATTTTTAAGCCTTTTTTCCCCCAAAACACATTTCAAACCAAAGATAAATTGTCATACGTTTAGAGCAGCACACAGTTTTTCTCTCAAAATCCAATCATATTTTGTCATTAAGCATTGCACAAAATTTTCAAACACAAAAAAGTTTTTAAAATTCATACCAATAATGGGTTTAATCATATAAAGTACAAAAAAAACTTTTATAGGTCAAAAGTTCAACTTTTGTGTTGGGGAAAAAATACTTTTGGAATGGTGTTGATTGTCTTACATATTTAATATTCCACTCAGCAGATGGTTCCATTTTGCGCCTCCATGTAACGAGCGAATAAACTATTTCTGTCTCCTCTTATGTGTCAAACGGCAAATATTTTAGGAGACAGTGCGACCAAATATCAGAACGAGGAGCTTCTAAGTCCAAGTAGGGGATTATTATTTTATGTGATTGTTGTGTTCAAAGCACAAAACTTTTAAAACTCCTTTTATTTTTGGACACAACATTTATATTTTTTAGATAAAGCAATTAATGATTTGCACAGTGCAGTCTAGAAGGAAAAATACTAAATGTGTCAAATGTTTTTGATCCACTGCTATTACTGGGGAAAATAATGACCGTTTGAGATCCTGTGCTGGTGTCATCGTTTTAACTGGATAAAGTTCTTTAGTTTTAATGTATCTCTAATAAGTCAGAAATCCATTTTGCAGTATGACACAGACATCTAAAGTCCCTACATCTTCTACACAGAGCAGTGCATATAAAATATGTGGTGCTTCTCATTTAGTTAATATTGACCCTTGATCTTTTAAATGTGTGCTTAATGGCTCTGAAAAAGTTAGGTCGAAGTGGAAAATCCCGCCCTGTTTCCAGCCGCACCGCTTGCTCCCTTCTCACGCTGCAAAATCAATAGCGGAAGAGCTCTGCAAAGTTGCTCCGCTCCCATTTCTTTATTGTTGCCAAGATACAGGGCTAGAACTCAGAAGTAAATCTTCTGTCGCCATGTATCATTTTTGAAAATAATTACAGAAGCCTAAAAAAGCAGCAGGCTTTAGCTGCCTTGGCAACAAGACTGGTTTTAGTTGGGGAAAATGATAACATGCTCTGTATTGGTGAATGTTTGTGAGTTCAGTATTTAACACCCAATTTTTTTAAATAATCTGTACTACCTTGACCTAGTTAGGCTGTCAAATTGAATGCAGGTATACACTCTAGTGTACAGATGCATTTTGCACTTCAGCAAGGATAAAAGTTTAGTCGACCCACTTAACTGTACTGTCATTTTGAGTCAGAGCCATAAGCTCCGTGGAGACAGATTTAGAGCAGTAAGCATTAGTGAATCAGTTATTTATATTTAGGATGGCTTCCCTTGTTTTTTTCATATAGGATGATAACAAAGGTCTCACCTTGTCTGCGTTCCTTCATAGATTTACTGTTATGTGAATGGACCTGTTTTAGCAACAGTGATTGTCCTATTTAGTCGTAAGTTTGATCTAATCTTTTACAAAACTGAAACTGCCATCCTAAGAAATTTGTTGGGTGTGGTGCCCATTTCAGATTCATAATGATGGGGATGCCCAGGAACATGGTAGAGTCTACCTCCTTTACAACATTGCTATGAAAGATGAGGAGTATGTGCAGTTTTTTTGGAAATCACTGATTGTTTTTTTGTGTTTAATTTCAGGTTATGTTTTGTACACCTCACTATCAGCTCTAAAATGCAGTTTCTGTATGCCGTTTCATCAACCTTATAGTGACAAGGCCCAGGATGCTGTCGTCGTCATATTTTATACACTTTACAGAGGAGTTTGTAGAAAGAAGGTCATTGGTGAACAGAGTGAATGGTACACATCCCTGTGGTGCCTCCATGTTGGTTGTGATGGGGGTTAGTAAGTACCACACCTCATTTGTTGAGGACCGCATTAGCAGACCAGTTTCTCCACAACAATCTCATACTGGATGTGCATATTATAGGTAGAACAACACAATGTCCTCTGCTCCAGTATTTCTCAAAGGTCCGTTCATCCGTTTTCTTCCGCTCCGGGGTCGGTCGCAGGGGCAGCAGCCTAAGCAAAGAGACCCAGACTTTCCTCTCCCCGGCCACTTGGACCAGCTTGTCCGGGGGAATCCCAAGGTGTTCCCAGGCCAGCTGAGAAACATAGTCCCTCCAGCATGTCCTGGGTCTTCCTCTGGGCCTCCTCCCAATGGAACATGTCCGGAACACCTCACCAGGGAGGCGTCCAGGAGGCATCCTAACCAGATGCCCGAGCCACCTAAACTGGCTCCTCTCGACGTGGAGGAGCAGCGGCTCTACTGAGTTCCTCCCAGATGACTGAGTGAGCCCAGACACCCTGCGGAGGAAACTCATTTCGGTCACTTGTATCTGCGATCTCATTCTTGCGGTCACTTCCCAAAGCTTGTGACCATAGATTTCTCAAAGTTGTCAGCTCTTTTACCTGCTTCCTGTTGTTGTAAGGATCATAGTAAGGATCCATTAGTTGCCTTCAAACCCATAAACATGGCTAGATAAAAACCACCAATTTCTTCCAAAGGACATAGCCTGTATAAAAATCCCACCACCAAACAAACTAAACAGAAAAAAAAATCACTGCTTCCTGTTCTTGTGGGCAGCTCAAACAAAAGTATTAAATTCAGTGAACAGTATGAATCAGTATGAAACAGCTCCTGTTGGCACAATTACCTCCCACCGGCAAACCTCAGGCTTTTGGACTTTTTGATCTTTTCTAAATCACATCTAGCATTTATATTCAAAAGACTTCATTTTTGTTTTGTTTTGGGGCTTTTTTGTCTAAAGAATTTTATATTTAATAGCTCTCAGAGGAAGAAAAGGAATTGATGCAATACCTGAAATAACCTTTTGACAAAACTTCACAGCTACTCGAGTAACTAAATATCTTTGATCAGATTCATTTTGACATAACTTAAATATATTTTTTGATTTTTATTACCAAAGCTATGAGACATGAAATTTTATGATCACTTTGGATCAGTGAAATAATATGTACAAGTACATTTTTAAGATGTTTGGTATTTTCAGGAGCACTTTGAGTAACTTATCTTGATATTCAAAAACCTCTTTGGTATTATCCTTTTTACAAGAAGGAAAAAAAAGTGCAGGGAAACTTCCCCTTTTCTTTTTTCTCCCTGTCACTCTATGTTTGTCTGTCTCAGGCTTTCTCATATACATCCCCAGCCCCGTTGAAATGGCAGAGCTTGCATGGTGACATAATCCCAAAAAGCTTGATTTGGCTAACTTTATAAGTAGTGCTTCTTGTGCGCTTGGGTCTCAGCTTCATCAGAGAAAAGTCAAATGGAAATGTTGCATTAAGCCCTTTATCAGGGTTGAGCACATTCGGATAATCCTGCATGCTCAAAGTGGCTCCTGTTATGCAGCTGCTTGTGTAGCACTGTTAGCCGTGGAGTTTTTGCCTCTTATTGGTGAGCGTGAATGTCTTGTGTGCAATGTGGTATTCGATATGGTTTATGCGTTTGAGGGTTGGAGATTTTTTTTATTTATTTTTTTGCTGAGAGCTTGGGTTTTGTGTTCAAGCAGATTCAAAGCAGGTAGACCCGAGCGTCATCATGTTTGCATCAGGTTTCAGCTTTTAGTCCTCCCTCTTGTTCTCTGGACATTTCACAGTCTCAGAACAATTTTCCTCATTTCTGAGGTACACAGCTTTGATCACAACCTTGTGACACACAAACAACTTAAACAGGACTTCATTTCTCTTTTATGTGTCTCATTAACCTGTTCAGACCTGATGCAACAAGCACAAGTAGCACACGAGTTCCTAAGTTTAGAAGGTGCCTCAGGTTTGAATTGGTTAAGGTTTAAAGATGGCACAAGACCTTTGAGGTTCAGATTTATGTTGGGTTTTTCTAATTAGGGAATCATGAGAGTCATGCATACCTTGTACTCATTTATTTCCTGCAGTAGCTCTCTCATATTTCCTGAACAAAATTAAATGTAATTTCCTTACAAATGTGTCTCCACAAAWTTTTTTTAACATTTCAAAATGACTATTTGTTGGAAAGAAATAAGAGAAATAAACTGTAGGAGCTAGGTTTAATCGAGGATGCACGAGATAGTTGCTTTTTTTAGCTGCAGCAAACCTTAACCTCCCACACATTTAAGGGTACGCAGCCTTTCACTGTGTTCCTGTCTGGAAAACTGCTCATGCTGTGCCCATGCTGGGCTATGATTACTCTTAATCACGACATGGCACATGTACCCGTTTATATCATAGCTTTGCTCAAGTTGTGTGCCTTGTTGAAAGGACCATTTCAAATTGAACTGGTTTTAGGATGTGAACGGATGAATTTAGGCATCACCCTCACGTTTTGTGCTGTAGGATTATGTACATTTATTAAAAAAAACATAAATTATATAATATTTACAGGGACTTAAAAGGTCCTCTTGTCTTCCCTTACAAATCATCGAACTCAAATACAATCTTCAGACTGATAACAGAAAGTGCTTGCACTTAGACAAACATGTCAGAGACATGATTTCTTTGGCAGAGTTAACCAGATATTCCCATGCTTCATGTCCTCTTGGCAGAACAAACACATTTAGTCTCACACTTCTCATGCTGTTCTTATCACTCCCCCACTTTCTGATCCATCCGCCTTCCCCTCTCTGTTTTGCTTTCCTCTGTGGGGGTTCTTATAGATGGATTTGCCTTATTGAAAGATTTGTTAGATAGCCTGTGGAAAATAGGCTTCCTTCTAATCTAACACTGCTGGTCAAAGTTTATAATCTGTCATCACCTCACCTAATGGGGTTTGAGTCATCTTCTCAGATCTTTTTCTTTTGTGTTTTTCATTTTTCTGTTATTTCATCTTATCCTAACTATATTATCTACCCCATTTTATATTGCTTTTCTGTATTCTTAATATCAGTTTTCAATATGCCATGCATATGTGAATAAACTTGTTGGTCCTCTTACAGCTCACTGAAAAAGTGCTTCATTTATTTGAAAAATGACTAAATTAAAAACTATTTTTACTAAACTATATTTGCATGTCTTAGCATGTGAAAGAGTAAACAAAAATGTGAAAGATTTTGTTATATTACAAAAACTTATAAAATAGTGTGGCTAGATTTGATGTACCCTCCAAATGACTATTAATAGACATCTATTTTTTCTGGGGTATCCTAAGGTGTCCCCAGGCCCGAGTGAATGTATAATCCTTCCTGTGAGTTCTGGCTCTCCCCTGTGGTCTTTTTTTAACCAATTAGACGTGTCCAAAAAGGTTTCCTAGGTAGTTGTGCAAAGACTGTGTAAATGCAAGTCCAGGTTGATCGATTGTGTGGTTAGTTGGGAAAAAAAGCTAAGGAAATGATCTCACATAATTCAAGCTGAACCCTGGCATCAATGTCACTGTTGGACCACACCAGTCACATTTTGATTCATAATGGGCTCCACTATTAACAGAAAAACACAAAAGATAAGACACAAATTCACCGAAATGCAAAAATCAAAGTTCCTGTTAGAAGTTCCTGGGACTGATAAGACACAACTGGAGCTTTTTGGCTTGTGAAACCAAGATAATTTTTGGATTATTATGGAATGGTACTGATTTATCAGCATCTGTACTTTATTGTTAAATAAAACATTCAGATAATAATTCCAAAGTATAGTTGTGAACCAATATCACCTCAGGAGCTCCCCATTAGACTAACTTTTACTTTCTTCCCCCAAAGTCCTGGAAATAACCCTCTCAAACATCACTGATGATGATCCAGTTCCTTAGCTGCACTTTAAAATAACAAGGGCCAAACCGGGAAGATGCTGCTGCAGGAGCTTAGTGTGAAGAAAATCCACTGCATATTACCTCACGCCCCTTTAACATCCTTGCTGGGAGGAGCTTAGAGTTGAGGCAGAAATGTGAGTGAGAGAAGCAAGGCATGTTAGCATAATGAAAAGCACCCCTGGTGTCTTTTTAATTTCCYTCCTCCTCTGAAAATGCAGATGGCTTTTAGTGCTGAACACTACTCTACAACCTTCTGCTCCTCTTCCTCAACTCACAATGTCCTCATCCTGTCCACCTAATGACAGGCTGCCGTCGCTCTTTTATGTCCTCGTAATAGGCCTGTCCGTGCCGGCACTATGATGCAGAGCCAAATTCCACATTTCCTCCCCCCCGCCCCCACTCACCCATCACACTTGTCCGACACCGTCTTCGTGCCGTTCTTAAACAGTCAATTTTGCGCACCGGTGCGGCTGCATCCCCGCCATTAGCCGTGTCTGCATGTGTCTGGCCCACAAAGCAGGCTTTCCCTGCCACATGCCTGTGGAGACGTGCACGTGCACACACACGGCTGAGTGACAACATTGTTCCTTCAGGGTGAGTGGGTTGCGGTCTATCCCTCGGGAGCTGTGTCGAACGCACTGTGGAGGGTCATTTGGGTTTTATCACTGCTCTTTGTGTGTGTATTGTCCCAAACGCCCACAGTGTGTTAATACAGCTCCTCTGGGGAGTTCTACACTGCTGCCTGATGTGATTCACACTGACTGGGGGTGACCTTGAGAACTGGGACAAACAAAGGGACCCACATTCAGAAACAAAACTCTCCCAACACTTGTTATTACGGTAATCAGTGATGCCTTTACTCGCCCTCGATCGTCTTTGTGTATTTATTTTTGACCTCTGGCTTTTCTCCCCTCTTCAGGTCAATGTGACAGTGGACTACATCAGAGCAGCAACTGGTCCAGGAGAAGGCACGCCTGCCTTTGCAGAGCGCACCTGTGCCACAGTTACAATTGGCGGAATGTAAGTAAATGCTGTGATCTGTGTGCTTTGTTTTCATTCTGTTCTAAGCCAGAGCTTTCATCCGTCTCCTACCTTTCAGTGGAAATTTACTGCAAATAGACAACCATTATTGACAGATCATACAATATGCTGTCAAAGACTTGTTTAACTACTCCATGCAGCACAAAGTCGATTCCATTTGATGTAGGACAATCATTTCTAAATGACTAGAATATGTAGTCTTACAAATCAGAGTAACCTGAAACTTCTGCTATGTGTTGAAAAGGGTCACCTCAGGGCAAGCAATTATTTTTTATCTGCTAACGCTTCTTTGAAGGAATGTGGTTTATCAGTTTCAGACATTTTTTTACACACAATCACAGACATAAATGCTTTTCAGAAGCTCAAATTTAATCAGAACTTGAAAAGTAGAGTTTAATACTGCACAACTTCAAAATTAAGCCTCAGAAGTCCATTTTTACTTAAAAAGGGAATAAAAAAATCAGCTAAAAAAAGCAATTTTTTTTCCTTTCCTGTAGCAGTGTCTTCATTTGTGCAGCGTCACATACATAAATGAAGACACAGATCCCTCTGTATCATCACACCAACTGTCACAAATTATAGTCCTTCTGCACACAGGTCAGAATCTGGGCTTGTAAACATCCAATTACAACTCTGCATTASTTGGACGACATCAGCTACTCGGCAGCTCAGAACAGTTGGTGTAACCCCTCATGAATGCTGTAGGCAGGGGCTGAGGCATCAGAAACATGGATGCTTTGACCCTGTAGGACTGTATTAGTCATAATGTCCCTCTTTCTTGTTGAAGACTTGTCACTGAAATGCATGTTTATTTTATTTTATTTTATTTATTTATTTATTTTTGAAGAAATGTACTCTGGTTGATATGAAAAGTTTCAGCCAGAGTTTGTCAGGAAAAACAAAACAAACAAAAAAATGGAACACAGTGCTCAAACTATCATTAAGTCACATAAACATCAGCAAAGACACTGATTTGATTTGTTTTAGCTTGCCTTTATAAAAGGAAGTACGATTAAACTGTGTTGTCTATCACTTTTCTCCAATATTTCTGTTTATAGTAACATAGCTGAAGCTCTGGTCAGTAAAGGCCTTGCCACAGTCATCAGATACAGACAGGACGACGACCAGCGGTCTTCCCACTACGATGAGCTGCTTGCTGCAGAAGCACGGTGAGGAACACACATTCTTTTACCTTTTTACCCAAACAACTCACTAATTTAGATCTTTTAAACAACAGTTTATTCTCATAAAGTCACTTTTATTAATTCATAAAACATAGGCATGTGAACGATCTAAAGCACACACTACACTCATTCTTTCAGTGAACTTGACAAACTTGTCTTGTGGGAAATAGAGGAGACTCAAATGACCTTAAGGGATATTTTCCTTTCACATATGTGAGGATACTTGTAATATTTTAAAATGTATTTTGGAAGGGCCACTATCATTAGTCACAGCCTATAAGTCTGTGTGCTTTATTTCCTGAGGAAACATGTTACTGCTCTTAAATATTTACTCATGCATGTATAGGTGCACTCCTCCTCCAGTTTCTTTCTTTTTTTATATATATGCCTGGGCACACATACACTGTTCCAGGCACCAGACTTTAAATCTGAGGCTCTCTTTACTCAGGCCCTATGAATATAATTATGTGGAGGTGCAGTGGAAAGATTTAGTACAAGCTTTATTACTCTGCCATAGATTAAGATCTGCTTGCTGTAGGTAGAGCAGATGCAGCTGCAACCTTTTTTATAGAATTAACCCTTTCTTTCGTGCAGTGTCACTGGCCACCTGCCCTCTTTTATTTCTCCTACCAACTCCTGCTATCCCTCCATTGTTGTTCATCCTGTCCTTAATTCTGCACCTTTGCAGTTTTCAGATTTGTCCTTCATTGGCCTTGCTCTTCTCGGTCTTCTTTTTTCTAATTTCTTTTTCTTTCTTCGCTCTTTTTACTGCTCTCTCTCTCTCTCTCTCTCTTTGTCCCCTGTGAGGTCCTATAAGTGATGAGAGGTTTCTCTTCATAGCCTTAGTTGTATTTTTAGTTCCAATTGCACAAAGCCAGTGGCCCACAGCCTTTAAGAGGCCTTCTACCTATTAAATGCACATCTTTACAGTATATTTTTGCATAAGTGCACATGCTCTATCTTAAAGGCACTGGTTACCATACCCATGACCCACGAATGGCTTGATGACACTCCWCAGCAAAGACTTCAGGTCATCTTCATCATATTTAGCCCCTTTAGGCTTTTTAAAACGACACACATCAGCAGGAGTCATCATTGCTGAAGACCCTTTTCTTCCTCAGAAGACGAATCTTGTCTGTCAAGCTATTGCCATAACTTTCCTTCAGTTACGATTCCTCCACCATCAGCTGATGTTTTTTCACTGGAAAAGATTAAGGTTACTGTATCACCAAAGTGCTTGCCACAGAGCTACAATGATAATTTTGTGAAAAAGAAAATCAACTTCACAAATCCGTTTTTTAAATTGCAAACCTTTTTCCTCCAGTTCTGATAACCCTTTTTTCAGGTTCAGTAAACATTCAGCCTAGTGCTTCTAGGTATGCGTTATTACAGAGATATTTCTGCTTTATGGATATGTTTCTTTAATGTAAGACTGTTTGTTTAAATGTAGGGCCATCAAGAATGGGAAAGGGCTGCACAGCAAAAAGGAGGTTCCTATTCACAGAGTTGCTGATATCTCTGGGGTATGTAATGCTTTTTTTTCCCGTTACTTTACACACAAGGATGAGAAATATGTACATAATGGGATAAATATTCATGTCTGTAAGTYGACGACTATTTGTGCAAATGAGTTCATCTTTTTAAACAACATAGCTCTTAAAAAGYGTTAGTCTTTTGAAGATTACTGGACAATCTGTAATTATTGACTCATTCTTTAGTAGCCTCTAAAAATAAACAGCAATAATAAAAGTATCAGTGGTGCTTGGTCTTAGCTTGTTTACGTGTGCTCAGGGGCTTGATTGAGGCATCATTTGGCTAATGAAGCCTGATTGGGAGTTCTCATTGCATGAACATTAGTGTGGGAAAACCATAAAACCTTGCATTAAAGGGTGATTGGTAGAGTTTATTTTTTCATTTCTTTTTTAAAGCATTTGGTTTTTGTATGCACAACTTTGGAAGCTGCTTTTTAAAATGTATCACAATGTAGCTGGTTTTGTGTTTACCTTTTTACCATTTCTATTCAGCCGTGCCTATTTATATACTCAATGCACAACATAATCATTTAATAACATTTTACCCAAAGAAGTATCAAGGTAAATCTTGTCAGTTCCAAAAATTTAAGTTTAATGATCTAGTAGGGGTGATTATATCAACATTTATAAATTCAGTTTGTAATAATGGTGTCTAGGACTAGAAAAGGGTACTATCTTTTTAATTTAAGATTTACAAAGAGAGCTGCATTGACTCTCAAAACATTTACAGTCAAGCTGTTAGAAATGTCACCACCAAGGTGAATTTGTCTGTTTTAATCACTCCATACCAGTACTTTGGAACATTATCTGAATCTTACCAGTGTCTAAACAGAATCAGTATCTCCTCTGCTGATCTGTTAGTCATTGTTGATTTGATCAATAGTCAGTCTGAATTACTCTTTTTCAGAAATTTCAACACATTGTCTCTGTCACTCACTTGTAGTACTCGTACACTTCAGAGGACTTTAGGTTAAATGATTCATGCCTCTGACTTTTTGTGGTTAATGCCTTCACCAGATTTGCTAGTTGTGTATGTTTTGTAAATCCCACCTTAGTGTGATCATAGGTTTGAGCAGACCTACTTTCAGATTGGTAACTTTTTTTGCAAAGCTCCTCCAGTGTAAGGGTTAAACCTCTTTATCACCAAGTGACTTTAGTCTGGTTAACAAGTCTGACGTCACTTTGCATAATCTTTCCCAGATCCTTTTAATTAATTAATTAATTTTTTACATATTGTCATCTCTGTAACTTTACTATRTCATATTGCATGAGCAGCGCAGATGTATGATTAAAGCTGGTAAATATAATTATGACAGGGAATTGTTGTGCTGACAGAGCAGCATTTATATTTCATTAGGGGTTTAAAGATATTTCATATCTATAAACCTCCACCAAACTTAATTGGCAAAACGGGCCACATTCGATGTGCAGCAGCAACTTGGGATTAGTTATGACGGCTTGTGGGGATGCACTCCATAATTAATGTATTTTATTATAGTGGGAAAAGAGGCATATCTTCTGCGTCCTATCTCTAATAAGGAAAAAACTTCAAAGCTCTTTAAAAAATGTATCATTTAACTAGCGAAAGCAGAGATGACCTATACTTTATGACATTATGGTCTGCCATTTGTTTGCGTGGCATGCTTTAAAACAGTGTTTCTCAAACCCCTTGTGAATACCACCCCAGAAAATACAAATTTCTGCAAGTATTACTGTTATGACAGACATCGGAAACAAGTAGTACAAGGTTAGATTTTAAGCTCATGTTAAAATGTTTCAAACAAATCAAGTWTCTGGCATAAATAAGTCAACTGGCCCATCTACTTGAACTTGAGCAACTAACTCTAACCTACAAAAACAAACCTGTTTCATTGGCTGTGTCCAAAACGGTGGGCCGGGTCCTCCGAAGGCCGAATTTGTTGGCCGCATACGTCACAGCGCYRCRAMGAAGGACRTCCAAAACCTAAGACTCCTCCGATGYGGSCGACAAATGCGTCCTTCCTTAGGCCCGAATCGAAGGACTTGTCTGATGGATCTTTCCCGGCC
The DNA here is from genome assembly GCF_001266775.1 of Austrofundulus limnaeus. Classification (NCBI taxonomy): domain Eukaryota; kingdom Metazoa; phylum Chordata; class Actinopteri; order Cyprinodontiformes; family Rivulidae; genus Austrofundulus; species Austrofundulus limnaeus. Next base: position 1,817,878 of record NW_013952424.1, read on the forward strand.
CACCATATCCCATAATGCATTGTGACCTGACTGGAGTTTTTTTTTATGCTAGTAATGGCGGACGAAGTGAGAGAAAAGATGTTTTTAATAAAGAAATGGCAATATAAAAAGTTAAAAAAAATTAGCGGTTGTAATACTAATACTTTTATCATTTGTATAGACATGTTTTTAAATATTATTTTTGTCATTAAAAATGCGTAATAAACATGCACCTACAGTGGGTCAATTAGTTCTTCAGATGTTACCTTAAGTTAATTTTTATTGTTTTGCGATATTAATAACGCTAATATATTGATATTTTTTAAATTTTGATCTATTTTTGCTTCTGTTTAGCGTCGTCATGATTGCTAGGTGACATGACGTATGCCGGGGTAAGGACGGGAGGCTAGACTGTCCAAATTCACAGCCTCTTTTTTTCCGGTCTTCCCRGTCTACCAAGGACCCGGCCCACCTCGACCGGGTAGGCTGGGTCCTCCGGAGGACCCGGCCCACCGTTTTGGACACAGCCTTTATCTTAACCACACTTCCACAAACCCACTTGACTAAGAAACACACTTAAGCCTGATCATCATTTTATTTATTTATTAACTTTTATTTAACCAGGCAAATCCCATTGCGATCACAAATCACTTTTAAAAATGAGACCTGGGCTTGGAGGCAACCTATTGCACATGTTTTTGGTCATTGGCTGTACCTTCCTTGGCGAAGGGTGTCCATAGTGGTGATGTACAAAAGGTGGGGGGGGGGACTCTATCTTGACCACCAGTGGTACCATTAAGCAGCTACACAGCTGTCCTGTATATTTTCCCAGTCTTCAATAGGACATGTTTGATTTGTATCAATGTATGTGTTTAAATGCTCCAGTTGTTTGGCTTGGCTGATCTGAGTATTCTAGTAAAATGATCAAAATAGCAACATTGCGAACCAATTCTAACACATTTCCCTTTTCCCTCTCCTCCCCCCTGTGTCATACACACCTACACAGCACTGTGCAGTCACACCCATCTCCATTTGGAAATGCACACTTCCATACGTCAGCATCCTTTTTGGTAAAGGTTTGTTGAAGGGGGATTATGCACAATGAGTGGGATGCAGTCACAAATAGAGCAGAGATAGGTTTATAAACGTATACTGGTGCAGATGTACAGAGGTGGTGGGAGGAGAGTGGATAAAGCACTTGATTCACCTCGTGCCTCTAAAGGTTGCATAATGAGGTCCTCTTCTTTTCACATGTCTCTCCCTTTATTTGAACCAAGTTGGACTGCACAGCCCACACACACTGCAGGTGCTGTAAATGTTTGTGTGAACAAGAGTGTCATCTCCCACTCGAGGGGTTATTTTGGAATCTGGTGGGTGGAGTTCAGSTGGTGCATCTTAAGGCTAAAGCATATACCCTTTATGAACAGATGTAGTTTAGCCCCACTAATGACATGTTGTAAACTGTTTCTTAGCTTTGGTCTGTGATGTAACAAAAAAAAACAAATTATTGATCACTTTCAGCCTTGAAATATGATTAAACACAACGGATTTCCAAGAACAAACAATACTCGTGTGTTTGCACTGACTTTTCTCTGTCTGAGCCTTTGTTCCTCCTCCCTGTGTCCACGCTGCCTCACACAAACACAACACTGTTTCATGACTCACTGGTCTGTTGAGCCTACATGCTCATGGCTGGAGTAGGCACATATTAAATTATTTTTTATCGTTTATGAATCTTCCCCTGCCACTGCAGCACTAGCGCTGACTGAATACACATGATTTAGCTCTGCTTGTAATTTTGGCCCGAGTACACCAATAAGCTAGTGACTCACCTTTGCAGACAGAGATGGAAGCAAGAAGGAGGAGGGAATTTATTTTTGATTGCATGGAGTCCAGATGTGTCACTAAGAAGTGRGGAGGACTTCATTAAGCCCTGCTAAGATATGAAGATGTCTGGGGAGAAAACACGCTGATTTCTGCCATCATTAAACTCTTCTGCCTTATTTTGTTCTAGTGTATGCATTTTGTCACTCTTAAACTCATAATAAACCAAAGCAGATATTGGGAAAACTTTCTTTAAACAAGATTAAAGCAATGTGTCCATGACATTTTTAATATAATGCAGTTATGGTAAGATAACAGCATAACATAATAAAATGCTTTCATCAATCTGTCTTTCTCTTTCTCTGTTCATTAGGAGACACAGAAAGCCAAGCAGTTCCTGCCTTTTCTGCAGAGAGCTGGCCGTTCAGAAGCTGTTGTAGAATATGTCTTCAGCGGCTCACGACTCAAGTTGTACATGCCCAAAGAAACCTGTCTCATCACATTCCTGCTTGCTGGTGGGTTTAGTTTATCTGTCTAATGTCAGCATCCTTTTAACTCAGTGTCATCTAATTGTGTATTTCTTGTTCTGTGTTGACTTTTGTTTCTTCAGGGCTAACACTAATTCAAAAACGTTTGTTCTGTTATTGAAAGATGTGCATTTATATAATGTAGCGGAGCAGCAAAGTCCTCAGACCTATCACCAAGTAGGCAAAGAGGACAGTTGGTTTTATATGCAAACTGAAGTCTGTTTTGTTTCCCATTCTGTAAGAAAAAAAAGTCCTGAGTTCTTCTCTCTGTTTTTATTGTTAAAAACTGTTTAAGTTCAGTCAAAGAGGGGTTTAAAACTCAAGTGAAWAAGTAGTTATTGACTGAACTTTAATTTTTTTATAAAACTCAAATGCAAACTTTTTTTGTTGTCCCAGCCCTTTTTACCTTCTCTTCAATACTGAGAAGGTCAAACTGTGAAAACTTGATGTTCTCAGAATATCAAGTCGTACCTTTTGGCATTCAGCAACAGTCAGTTTATTTCCCCTGCCGCATTTTGTTATTGCTCGTCTTTTCCCTCATAAGCAGCAACACAGAAGACATGTCACATACTAAAAACAAAGTTGAGCTGCAACCACAAGTTAACTTTGCGATTTAGCCAAAAGCAAGACACCTCACAATGGATTACATTTCATTTATTTTGATGTTTCCATCAAAATTCACTGCTAACATTGAGGATCGTGTGGAATCAGGATCTTGGCCAAAGGCTCTACTGCTTATGTCTGTGCGATATTATAACTCAGTCTGTAAAATTAACTTTAATAGTCCCACTTGTCGGTTAATTTGTAGCTTCTCAGCTTTTACATTCAGTAAAAGCAAACACCATCCAAACTTAAATACTTTTCTAAGATGCCATAAATAAAGCAACAAATCTCTGAAGTCTTTAGGGTTGCAGTCACCTGAGGAGCAATGTCTGTGTTAAAAAGCCTACCAGCAGATGGATAAAAACACTCGAAATCCTGATTAGTTTTCATCTTGGTCATATTATTAGGTTGGTCCAAAAGCATGACAGTGAATTCGAACGAGATAATTTGTTCATGTTGGTGGATATTTTTGAATACGATTCTAAGTATGTTGTTATGCAGGAGTATGAGATTTGGCTCTTTTATGACAGAACATTTTATAATGAGAATTATGGTAAAAAGCACATTTTTGGACTAACTTTCTGAGTGAGAAAATGGTGGCTCTAAGAGATTCAAATTGTTTTAAACTGCAAAATGTTTGATAGTCTATTGTGATTGTACCAATATAACAGATTCTGTCATTATTACCTGGCAATGAAAAAAAAAACACAGAAATACAAAAACAAAACTGCCAAAAAAATTAATTTAAAAAACTTAACTCTCCACAAACCCTCTTTTTTTTCATTGCTGGATCCAAAATGTCTTCAAGCCCATCTTTATTTTGATCAGACATTTGTACAGTTCCTTATCATTCCAAAAATCTGACTATATTATTGACAAACTTATCCACTGGAGGCGTTTGGACTGCTGCCAAAAAACAAAACAAAACAACAAAACAAAACATATTGATGTTTCTTAACAAAAAGTGATCATCACATTTATGTAAGCATTTTTATCCAAATGTTCCAGAAGTTGAATAAAATGAACAGAAAGTTAACTTGAAGCCTGTCTGATATATTTACTTAGTCCACTTTCAAAATTCGGAGGATGTTAGCAAATGGTGACTGTGAACATGGAGCTGAAAGACCCTGAGTGAATTAAATCAAGGTCATTCTCAGAAAACGGAGATTAGTCGGCAGAAAATGAAATGACCCATGATGTTTTTAATACAAACATTAGTCTTGGTTTATCATCACCGATGCACAAGATACCCTTTGCTTTTTATTATTTATTATTTGTCTGTTGCATCAGCTAACAAGTTATTTTTTTGTTTATCTCTGTGTTGATTAGTGTTTGCTTCTCATTGTAATTCCTTGTCTCCAACATCTTGTTTTGGAATCTTAAATGCGTGAAATGAAGAAGTATGTCTGGTAGGCCATCGCCTCCGTTTCTGTGCATGTGCTCGTCTTTACATAGCTGATGTCACACCCTTTACACTGCAGATGAAATGAAGCCCCTCAGGTCTAAAGACCCACATCTATCTACTTCTAATCTCCCAGCACTCACTATCTCCCGCTACTTTAGTTTTTCCTGTCAAAGTTATCTTTTCATGTTTTATTCACCCATCTGTACCGGGGGCCGTGTGCAAAATGACACATGCGATAAAACGGCTGCCCCAAGACTGTTGTATTTATCTGTCTATGAAAGGACAGAGGCCCTCTGGACCTCTTCCCTTTTAAGCCATTGCATATTTCTGACAGGAAGTAAGATGTGATGTCTTGTTTCAGAAATGTTCAGCAAAAGTAGGCCTGCCATAACTGTACAGAAATCTTTCAGCAGTGTTCAGGGAGGAAAATGTTTTGAGACAATACAGGATGTGTCATTCTGAGCTGTTGTAGGTGACATGCCTACAGTACTTCAGTTTAAACTGTTGTGTGTATTAAAACTGCCTTAAGCTGCCTGACCATAAGCAAAAGCTTTCAAGTGATATTTTGAAAACATTATTCTTTTGTTAATCCTTCCATTCCTTTTCTATTTATTACATTATGATTTCAAAAAGAGTTTCCTTGTTGAGTCATCTGCCCTGTGTTGAGTAAACAGACACTGAGACAAATGGGGAGCAAAGAAAAATCAAAAGATGCAGAGTAAACAAGCTCGGCATTATTTTTATTAGTGCTGATGATGGGAGGCTATTAAGGAACAAAGCATTTCCTTCAAAACAGATGATCTCTCGCTCTGTCCTAACCAGCAGTGGTGTTTTACAGTGCAGTTTTATTTACTTTAACAAGTTGATGCTAAGCTGTTTCTACAGTGAGTACCTCGGAGCCTCTCATTTCTAGAAATTTCCTTGCCAGATAAAGACGGCGCTGAAAGGAAAAATGGGGTCAGGAAATCTAAAGGCACAGCAGCAAACCTATGCCTTCAAAGATAACTAGAGGAGTTCAAGGGTAGTTTCCTTTGCTCTCCTCCCACCGTACCTCCCCCTTCGTCTTCTTTCACTCTCTGGCCTGTGCAGTGTCACTTCTGTATGTAAGTTTGATAAAGAGTAAAATAAAAAGTCTTTCCATTTTTAAAGGAAAAGGAGGGCAACCATACAGGAAAGGATTTGGCAGTACGCTGGGATGGGTTTTGAAGGTAGATGAAAGAGGGGGCAAGAATAAGACGTTGAGGCTGGAAGGATATAAAGAAAGAATAAAGGAAGAGGGTTATGGTAAGGAGAAAACAAAAATACAATAGCTGTGAAGTACGTAGCTACAAAGGCCCGCTGAAGCTAAGAGAAACCAAGCAGAGAAAAGCCTGTAAAAGTTTATTGGCTTCAATAGCGTTTACAGAGTTTCATACAGAGGGCCACAGCGGGTGAAATGTACTTTGAAAGTTATGGAGAAAGTTTTGTTGTGGGGCAGGCTGTCAGAAAGATGAAACACTAATGGCTCAGACACAAAGATTTACAGTGTCAGCAAGGAGCTTTAGCCATCATCCTGTGTTTGGCTGAGCTCCATATGTTGGATTTACTTATTTATTTTTAAATTGCAGCATGTTCATGCTTGTGTGTGTGTGTGGACCTTTTTAAGTTAGTATGCTTGTGTAATAGTGGACACATATATTGGAGAAAAGTAGACCAAACACGTGCCAAAGTAAACGGAAATCTAAGTATTTTTCAGGCAATGCATGTGAATGCTTCATCTCGATGCCTTAAGACATTTCAAATTTTGCAACATAATAAAGTTGCTTATTTTTCATGTTAAATTTGCAGCACTGATATACAGTCTTGAACATAAACAAGCTACAAGTTGCATCAGCCTACAGACACATCGATAGACCACTGTTTCTACTGATTGCACTTTTGAAGGAGGGGGAAAAAAGCATTCATTAGTTCAGCAAATATGCATGTGTCTAATATTTAACTTTGATAAATATCAAATTGAGTTGGCCGTGCATGATAAATGATTTATAGAATATTCTGCATCGGTCTGCTGCAGTGAAGGTGGCAAAAGGTTTTTACAGAGAAAACAGTTTGTGCTTGGGTGTACATATCAAAAAACAGGACATAGACATTTTTTTGTGTTGGCAAAGGTTGATTAGCTGTAGTGGCCATCCTGAGTTGGGTGGATTCCAAAAGGTAATCAGTTGATGTACATCCAGTAATTACTTGGGCGATTTTGTTAAAATCGACACATGGTTTAATGATATATTTTGCTTACGGACTCTAGCCGTTAATGCCAAAGTTTTAAGCAACKCAATGTGCAACATTAACATTATGTGTTGGTGGTGACTCTCAGCTCTAACCATACCGATTTTTAGCTCAGCATCTGTACAATTGTGGGAATTATAATGGCTCCATACCATTTGCAGCCCAGCTGACAAAGCAGATGGCCAGTTGGGTGGAGTTTGCACTCCAATTTAAGTGGTGAATCAGCCTAAGGGTATAAACCGAATGTCCCTCTCAGGTCCAGCAACTAAACTGACTTATGCTTACTTTGACTGTGTGACTGATGTAAACAATACAAAGTTTATTTGTTTTCTAATATAAATGGGAAGAGTGAGTCAGTCATTACTTCCTGAAAATTTCAATAACATCTATTCAGTGGTTCATGAGGTTTTTTTTAAAGGGGACTTTTAATTCACTTTTTAAAGTTTTTTTTTTACTCAACTTTGGGTATGTACTTCTTAAATAAACTTTCCTAGGATCAAAAAAATGCACCCAGGGGCATATTTACTGTAAGTAAATGTATTTTTAATGTATATCAACGACAAGTTTTATACTTACGTCATTTTGTGATGTCACAAGCCATACGGCAACCCACCGGAACCTAGCAACCTAGGAAGAGGCTCCACCTCCTCAGTATAAAAAGCCGTCATGGTTGTTGTTGTGCAATGTGCAGCTCATTTCACAACAAGCCTCCAATAGGGCAATGGGCAGAGTGTTGGGCCAGAGAGTGGGAGACCAGAGTTCAAGACCGGCACTGACACAATTAATTTATTTTCATTTGTAATGAGCACTTTTTCTCATATACCTCTATTGTTTAGCTTATTAAAGCCTTGTTAAAGCCTATTTGTTCAAGTTTCTGAGATATTTTGACCGCTGCTGCGCCCTGCCCTGGTAACAGACCGCAGAGCAGAGGAGGGGGAGAAAAAAAAAGAAGCTGCGACCACGACTCTACCTCTGGGTCTCACTCAGTGTCTCTCATATGGTTGTACAACAGAGCTTCTGCTATTATTAGCCATGCTAACATAAACGCTGGCTTTGGAGGGCGGAGTTAATGTCAACAGATTTTTGGAGGGCGTTACCAACAGAGCTCATTAACATAAACAGCTCTTCTGAACGGAAGTCAGAGCAGGCAGAACTAGAAAATGGGTAATTTTATTATCTGAGAATTATTTTGCGCATTAAATTGAATGAACATGGTCTGGATAGCCCACAGACATACCATAAAAAATTCTAGGACCCATAATTGGTCTCCTTTAATAATATTCAAAAAAGTATGACACCAGTAGTTTAGGGAAAAGTTTTAAACAAAGGTCTTGTGTAGTCAGTGCTTAGTGTGTTAGTGGAGACTCACTGCTACTACCACACCAGACTGTACCATAATTTATTTAAAAATGTTTAAGTTATAGCCGTTTTTTGTTTGCCAAGAATACTTAGTTGTGGCAGCCATTTTGAATTGGTTTGAATTCATAAGGAAAATCTGCCCGAGCATTAGAATAATGGATTATTGGATTTAAAAAGAAGCAGTGAAAAATAAATCCTGGAAATTTTCCTAACAACCTGCTCCTTTTTCTTGCCTCCACCGTCTGCCTTCTGTGCCCTCCATCACCCATCTCCTGACCTCAATGTCTTTCCCACCCACGTCTTTCACCCAGTGCTGAACCTTTTGCTTTACCCGTAAACACTGTGGCGGCTGTGAAGTAGAAGATATTCAAATAGGGGATTGACACCTTGCAGTTACACACCGCAAAGGACAACGAAGATTAATGAGATGGGAATTTAAATGGAATGATTCTGTTATGGGGGATAGGAGGAAAGATGAGTTTTCGACTCATGCACACATTTAGATGCTAACTCCCCCCTCCAGCTTTTAGTTTGACTGTCGCATTGCTAATTATATCCTGTTGACAGCCTGTCAAGAATCAAGACTTAGTAACTTAATAACATAAAAAAAAGACTCTAATGGCATTCAAACTGAGCTGCCTCTATCCTGCAAGTATCAATTTATACCTGCAGACATGCCAAAAGCAAGAGCGCAAGCGTCTGGCGGGTTATGAGCAGAAACGTCAAAGGCTAATCAATATGCACATCATTAGCATAGGAATCTGAGACATGATATATATTTGGATAAACTGCAGAGATGACACAAATGTGCAGCAGCAGCACATTCCCTCTAGAGCCATTTCTGCTAGATGAAGCTCATTATCTGCCTTAGTTAAGGGAGAAAGAAGTTGACTCAATCCCTTTTATGTTTATATTGGATCAGCTCAGAGCACATTGACTTACAAAGTTACAAATATCACTCTGGAAAGAAATGGTGGAAAGTAAATACATTGACTGAATGATTTGATTTTTCTTTTAAGGAATTAAAGTTGGAATTGCTGCATGCTGACAGTCTGCATGAGACATTGTACGTATTTTTTTTTTTGGTTTAAGCGAGTTTTGAGGCGTTATTAAAATGTAAACAATTCCACCAGTCACTCAAAAAAAGAAAGAAAAACAGAATTGTGAGAATAGCTAACACAATTATATCCATCCTCAGACAAAAAAAAACAACCTGTGATCCAAATATTAAAAAAGATGATTGATGTGATGCACGGTGGATTGACACGTGTGCTTTCACTCGAGGCTAGTAAGAGGAGCAGCTGTGCACCAGCATCCCCTGCGTGTGTTGTTGGCTATGTAATGTAATGTCAGAACAATCAGTGTTTGTCTTGTTTGTCTCTGCGATCAGATAAGATGGATATCCTGGAGTATGACCCAGATGTTTATCTCGGTGTCAGGCCTGAGTTATGTATCTCAGCGAAGGTTAAAATTGGCTGTGCTAAGTGGCTCCCTGGCTTGGTTTAAATGCTGCAGGGAGGAGGCTACAGTAAGTGCGAGGGACTTGCAGAAGTGCAGTCAGGTCATTTAAGGGAACAGTTCAGTGCATGTGTGAGACTACATATATAGAGGATGTTTTATATTAGTTCCCTCATCTGGGATTATTGTTCGTATACCATTTTTACCAACATTGTTTTGTCATCCTAAAGCGTTTTTGGCCAAGTTGGAAATTGTTGCTGCATTTAAGCCCGTACAAATTCTTGTACTTTTTGTTGTTGAGTGAAATTCGACTTCTTTCTGTGTTACATTCCTGAGCAGTCTTTTTCTATGGATTATCCTTGGGGAAAAACACAATTCCAGTCTCTTATCATCGCCTCGGCCAACCCAAGCAGAAACTTATATCTCCTTTTTTGCAATTACTTCATACACCGGTTTTTGCTAACAGCAAGCAGTATTTTTACCCCTTCCTAAAGCCTTTCCTGTCTTGTCTTTCTCATTTTCTTTATTCTCCACCCCTCATTTCTTCTTCTTCTTCTTCTTCTTCTTCTTTTTTTTTTGTATTATTCTGACAGTGTTACAGCCTCTTAGTCCCAGGTGTAAGCCTGTCCTGGTAAACTCCTATAAATACTTTGAGATGATCTTGGCCATTGGTGTCTCCTCCTCTGCAGCACAGAAACTATTTTTTTCCCCCCTACATGTATTTAAATTCTAGATTTTAAATATCAAGCTGCAGTAAATTCGCAGTAAACATGCCTGATATATAGTATAAAACAATGTCCTTTTCATGTGTGTGTTTCATAGCCAGGTAAATACGTTTTGGTCTTGGGCTCCTTCTAGTATTTTTACAGACACATTTTTAAATGATCTATTGAAACAATCCAAGCTTAGTATTTTCTTTTTTGATCACTTCACTGGTGTTAAACCTGTAAGTCTTCGATGTAGAATTTTTTTTGGCCTAATTTTTCCTTTCTTGGATCATTTTCCCCTTCTCGTGTGAATATTCTCAGATCTTTTGTTCTAATAAATGGGACAGGGAACAGAAAGTGCTAAATGAAGACATAAAATAAAAGAAGCCGGTTTGAACTTTGAGTTAGTTACAAACTCACACTAGTCTGTTCTTTTAAGCTTTCCTTTGTTTGCCACCTCATTGGAGGTCATATAGTGAAGGCTGACATTTTTTGTTAACTTTATAGGTTGCAACAACATAAACAGAAAGAGGGAAGGAACTTATGTGAGATCATGTATGTATGTGTATGCATTCCTTTTTAACATGATGGAATTCATTCAATTCAGATAAAGCTTGTAAGGACATTCTTTCTTTGAAAGTACAACAGCCAGGTTTTGTACTCACCTGGTACACAGTGTCCTAGATTTTCACTTTAAAGCATGAGTGGAGCCAGACGTTTTGCAAACAACAGTAAAGTATCCATCTGTTCATGAGGAAACATTAGATATTAATTATATCCCCAAAACAAAACCTTTGTTGGATCATACAATGGTTATTTCAAGTATCTTTTTTTTCTGCATATTGAAGGAAACATTTAACATGTCTCTCAGCAAAAATCTGAAAATCTTGTTTAAATACACAATCATTCAGTGGTAGTATAATGCTAACAAAACTTGAATGAAAATTGAATCTTAGGATCTCTCAGCAAACCACTGAATCACCAGGATGCCCTAACAAATCTGATTTTACTTCTCTGTCATGTATATTTGTGAGTCTGTCCTCGGGCAGTATATCTGTTGTGTCAGACGCTCATTAAATTAAACCCCAAGTCGAACTGGAAAGAAAGACCCTCGGAGAGAGCCATTGCTTTATTAGCAATATGCTGGAGGCTTCAACTCCCAGCTGAAACTATCATCAGATTATTGTGTATTAAACAGATCCAACCTGCTTGTTGGTTTGTTGTTGTAAACTGAGACAATTGAGCTTATTAGTTTGCATGAATTGCATACTATTCTGATTCTGTTTCTCCTTATTAGTGTGCATGAAATAAACACTATTGGGAGAGTAAAAAAATAAAGCTTTGTAGTATTTCTACACCTGCTCATTACTCTTTCCTTCACATCTGCTGGAAAATTCTCACTGAACATAAAAAAAGATTGAAGATRATGTCAATGAGTTCCATATGAGCCTATTTTAGTGTTGTTGGGTTTGCAGAAGTACTTCAAGTTCTCAGACTTGATGCTGGTGTTGCAGATCTGTCTTTTTTTTGTCACTGTCATACTGCAATTAAGAGACAACATAAAATTATTGGCATTTTTGCATCTTTATTACATCTTTAGGTGTTCTTATTTAAACAAATGGTCATGAATCTAATGGTCACTTTGACTTGTAAAGCCAAATGAGTGGGCTTTGATTACCAGGCTGTTGCTGTTCTTTTATTTTAGCAGCTTTGCTTACTTGTGACTAAYAAGTTTGTTCTCTTTGTCTAGGTATCGAATGCCCACGGAGTTCCCGGAATATGCCYGGCGGGATGCAGGCGGCTGAACCCTTCAGTGACGAAGCCATGCTGTTCACCAAAGAGCTGGTGTTGCAAAGAGAGGTAAGCAATGACACGGAACCTTTCTAACTGTGCTTTTATTACCTTCCGTCATTTCATTCCCTGTTCCCATGTTAGATATTTTTAATGTTTCCATAATTTGGCTTACACCACCTTTTAGCACTCACATTATATTGGAGTTTATAATAACATTCTAACTATAGTGTCCTTTGACTACAATATTGTGATTCAAAGATGGGTGGATGTCAGTATTACATGTAGCAACAAATGCTATTTTCCCCCTCATGCTTTTAATAAACATTTTCCTTGTGTTAAAATCTATTTAAATGTGTAATTACCCTTCAGCTATTAWGTATCTTTCATCAAATATACATCAACCTTTCTAATTGCATTAGGACAGGTAAATATTGATTTGTTTTCTGTAATTTAAATAAAATGGAAGGAACATTTCTTATTCTCCTCCATAGATAGAAAAGTCAATTTTATCAGWTTCACTTGACAGGTGAGTTTATCTTATTGTCAAGACTGTTTCTATAAAGATGGGACCCAGGCTTTAATAAGCTGATTAAATTGTTTACTCCCATTTGAACTTTATTACAGCATTTAACACACTGTATTCATCCCTTGAGTGATGTCAAATCTCATAAAAAAATTATAGAAAAAAAAAAACAGATTTATRTAATCATGTAAACGACCCCTTCTGGAACACACACCATTCTCCCCTGCTTATTCCCTTTTGACAGAAAGCTCACCTGATACTGGATCAGTGCTCCTGGACTTTTAAAAAAATTCCATCCACTGTCTGCCTGTTCATTCACATGCTAATAGGTTTTTATAAGAAGCAGTGAATGGACCAAATCCATGATGGAACTAGCTATAATCCTCCCACCACTTATCCTGGCCACACACTTACTCTCTTTTGCCGTTTTTTTTTTATACTACTTCTGCATCTTTATCTCTGCTGTAAAGAGYTTTTTATGTGTGGGGTGGCTGACTCCACTGTCCTCTGCTGTTTAATTGTCATGGAAATGGAGTCTTAGCCAGTGTTGCAGGTAGGCTAATGTTTAAAATGTTTGTATGTATTGGGAGTGAGAGCAAGCTGGTCCCCCACTTTTTTGAAAATCTTGAATTTGGGGAAAATATTTTCCAGGTGACTTAAATGTGGGGAACTTGACAAGGATGCACAGTGAGTGCAGAATTTATTGACAAGAATGTGCGGATTTCATTTTTTTATTTTCACAGAATGCAGTTACATTTCATAGTTTACAAAATGGGTCACATACAGAAGTTTTGCTACACTGTTCAAAAAATCTTTGTTATATGGCCAATTCTTGAACAAATGCATATTGCCTCCCAACTTTTATGATAAATTTTTAGACTTTGATATATATWTTTTTTAAAAAGGTGAATGTTTAACTGTTTTGGTCAAACCCATAGACTTGAATATAGATCACTAGACTGAGCCCCGCCCAT
>NW_013952424.1:1832431-1859661 GCF_001266775.1 Austrofundulus limnaeus
GTTGTCAACATGTACAGTAATGGGAAATCCACACTCTTGACCGTTTAGCGTTAGCCGTTAGCTTCACCAGCCGATCACATGGTTTCTGCGCACTCCAGCTGTTCTGTAGAACCTCCTTGGTCAAACCTTAAAATAACAATGTACATGTTTGTGCAATATTACAAGGTTTGGTGAAATGTTTTAGCACTCRGCATAAATGTTGTTGCTAACTGCTTTTATTACTAATTGTATTACACTCAGCTACTACCGCAGAGAATTTTAGCTCTATCTGTAAAATTCATTGTTACAGTTATAAGTAACTTCATGTTAATTAGTTGTGGTGTTAATTCAGTTCCATTCAATTCAATTTAACAAAAAAATACTTTATTGATCCCAAAGGGAAATGACAGATGATCTTAAATTGGTTTGATTCACTGTATATTTAAAATAAACTACTCTGTTTTTACAGCCATAGCCTATACTGCAATCTGCTGAGAATATTCCTCATTTAGATTTTTCTATCAGACCAGTTATTGGAAACAAACCAGAACAGACTATTCAAAGGTTTGCTTCAATTTTCCTTTGCAGTTGGATGAAAACAGCTGCTACGAATCAATTTTGTTGTTGAACTTCAAAGAATACACATTCAAGAGCTTTCCTTGAAAACTCAACAACTTTGCTTGTATCTGAGGGAAGTGTGGGTCCTTGAGCAATATCACAGAAGCAGTGCCAATCTAAAGTATTTCTCTCATCCTTTATAATAACTGAAGTTAATCTTTATAATTTGACAGATTGCCTCGCTTTATTGTCCCTAGTCTTTTCTGCATATACTGTAGTTATAAATTCAATTAAACAGTTGTTACRCACATAACCTCCCTAATCCGCACTCACCTTCTCACACTTTCTTTTCCTGGCCAGTCATTCGTGGTGTCAGCAAGTTTTTCACAGGTAGGTGGGAGTTATCAGGCATGACCGAGCCATATAATGAGTTCTGAGCCTAGCGTGGGGGTTGATTGGCTGCCTGCTCTGACCTGCTGTTTGGGCTAATATGAACACAAACGCTTCCTCACAAGAACACATTTAACTAGATAAAGACACAGTCAGGCTTTAAAGCATCTAAGCTTGGCACCTTTCCTTTGGTTGAGTTATTTTGCGCCCCACCAGAAAATAACTGTACAGTAGTGGAAAAAAAAATCCTAGTAAGTGAACCAAAAAGTGACATCTCATCTAGTTGGAAGATTCACATGGTAGCGTAATGTTGTACAATTTGTGACAGTTAAACAGGATGGAGCTGCCTGAGCCAGAAGAGGTGAGGGGAAGCGCTAGGGCTCTAATGAGATGAGTTAGCAGCAGCAGAATCGAAGAGCTGATGAAAGGCTCAGAGAAAGATTTCAGCCGTGCCGCTAATCCGTCCTTCACTCCATCTTTCATTTTCTCTACAAATGTAAGAAACAGGTTATCAAGGTGTGTCTGACTCCGACACGAACTTGGATATTTGACTTGAGTAACGTGCAATCTTGCTGTTGATCACCTCTGAATAGCATCTGATTGCGGGAGCTTTCAAAGATGTTTCAAAGGAGTCTCAGGTGAATAACATTTGATTTGAGTTTTGGTGCCATATTCATTTGCATTCATTAAATATTTTTCTCACTTGTGCGCCTCGGCACCAATTTGCATTCTCGGGCTTTTTTGCAGCTGATGACATGTTGACTCAGTGATCTTTATGCCACGTCCTCCACCTTTCCCATATATATGGTGTATTTCACCACTTTAATTAGCTGTTTTCTTTTTCTTGTGTTTAATGAAACAGCGTTTGAGTATCTGCTCAAACTCTTCTTTCTTAGTATTTTAGCAATAGCTCTTTTTGTTCTTTTATCTCCTGACATCCTTTTTCCCTTCATGTGAGCTTCATTATCATCTCTCTTTCTCCGTTTTTAGTCTCAAACTCTCTCTATCCTCCTACAAAACTGATTTAATTTCTCTTGATGCAAACATGCATAGTTAATGTGACGTCCAGCGATGGCAGAGTTTCTGGTTTCTGTCTCCGCATTTCTCATCCTAGACTACTTCCCGCCCCCGACTTCACAGATTCACTGCCACTTTTTATCAACCGGCCAATTGTTTTTCTGCCCATGTGTGTTCATTTGTTTGTTCCGTTAGCTAAATATAATTGAACACATTTTATTGAAAGTTTCCTAAAGCAATCAGAGTTGACATCTACTGCTGATTAACTTAAGTCAACCCAATTCAAGATTGCCACCACAGCCAAAAGGCCTTAAAAACACAAAATGACTTTTACTTAGTCAATTTTACATATATTGAGTTACATTTTGTGTGTATTAACTGCTCCTGCAAGATTGCTGTTGTAAGCTTTGCCAGTAACCATTTGAGTCAGTTGTGCCCGTTTATTACTATAACTCATGAACCAGTCAACAGATTTTTCACCAGGTGATCAGTGAGTGAACATCTACAGCAGATTATCTTTTGAAGTCAACAGGATTTCAGATGGCTGTCACAGTCAACTGAATTTAGGAAACCCAAAATGCCTCTCTTGATGTGAAAATTCATAGTTAATGTGGTGTCTAGTGATGGGGGGAGTTTGATTTGTCTCATTTCTCAACCTAAATTACTCCCATTGCCCAATTTCACAGATTCTCTG
This sequence comes from Austrofundulus limnaeus, assembly GCF_001266775.1. NCBI lineage: Eukaryota > Metazoa > Chordata > Actinopteri > Cyprinodontiformes > Rivulidae > Austrofundulus > Austrofundulus limnaeus. Next base: position 1,835,070 of record NW_013952424.1, read on the forward strand.
CCACTTATATTATGATTTCTTTCACGTTCCTTTCTATTTTATAAAAAGCTTTTGTGTTTATCATCTCCATGCCCCTTCTCCCCCTCCTTCCTTCCTGTTCCTGCTCCCTCTGTGTAGTTTTAATCTCTGACAGACACTGCTCCCGTTCCCAGCGTGGAACCAAAACAGCAGCACAGAATTCTGAGGAGAGAAAGCGAACACGTTGGTAAACACCACTCCCCAGACGTTCCTCTTTTCTTTTTTGATGTCTTCCTTTTAATTTCCCTCACCTCCCACCTTCCATTGACAAAAAAAAAGTCCATTCATTCTCAGTCACTGAGCCTCTGTTGATTTTTCTACATGCTTTCGGGTAGCAACATCAAAAGCCCAGTGTAACCAGGAGGTAGTCGAACAGAGACGTTTTAACACATTGGCATGTTTATCTAGTGTGAGTCAGTTGTCTTTAATACAAGATGTAAATTTTTAAGAAAAAAAAGGATACCTTTCCAACTGCCTCATTAAAATACAGTACACCTAATGAGTGTCACTCAAGCTGAGGTGACAGTGTGATGCTGGCATCAAAGCAAGGTGCCTTAAAGTTGGATGCTATTTTTAAAGTYGTATGCTTGTTGTTGCTCTGAGGATGGAGCTTTTTTGTTTATTTTAAGTTTAATGGTTTAGGTGCTTWCACATTTTTAGACAAAATCCCGAAATTATTATTTTTTGATTGTTTTGTTTTTGGATTGGCATAGTCAGTTCGAAATGCTTCTTGAATAATCATCACTACTGCATGACTGACCACCTGGTGGATGAGGAAGCAGAAATGAGAAGATGTGAGTTTGAACAGTGGTGAGAGCAARCTAAGTGGACTGTAATTTCCAGTGTACTGTTCTGCCTTCATTCTGTCAGTTCTATTGACCTCATTCAGTCTGGGTGGTCTTTCATTGTCTGTGCTGCCCTGACTGCCTACTCATATCTTTTATCTTTAACGTGCACATTTAARTTTGCTCTTACTTGTAGGCATAAAAGAAGAAAATGTACAGAAATYTGCTGATTATAGGACAAAACCTCTGGCTTATTCTTCACATTCTCACCTCTTTCATTTTAAAGATCAAACAGTTGTATTCAAGTCCTTTCACTTTACGTTTACTTCACTGCAGTTTGATGGATATTTTCTTTCACTTTGTCACTTTAGCTGTAATGGAAAGTAAATATTAGCAACATTAGAAACACATGAACTTACCTCTGTGTAAAGTGCAGCTGTTAAAGGTGTCACACAGCCTTGCGTGGAATCTTAAACTTGGCCCAGTTATGCCTAAAAAGATGCCCCTTTGCACCCCCTTCTCCCACCTCATGAGATGAAAACTGTATGCACCAGACTGCCTTTGGTTGGGGTTGGAAMAGGCTGCCTTCAGACCTGCAGGAGGCTGTTTTGTGGAGCATTGATGAGTCACTGAGCCAGCGTGGCATCACAGATGCCTTCCTAATGCCTGCCTCTAGAAATCCCTGCCTTAATAACGGGTCTTGGTGGGCATTTTAATTAAATGCAAATAAACCCAATACCTTTGTAATATCTAGAGGGTTTTATTTTCTGTTCTGACGGAACCTGTGTGRTAATCTCTAATAAACCACTACCACAAGTATAAAAAGGAACACTGTGGCAATCAGATAACTGAAGAGTTTCTCATCAGTCTTCTTTTTGTCTTAGCACATTAGACGCTTTAACAGATCGATACATTTAGCTTTTTCAGCAAACGGTCAGTCACTCAAAGTATCCTTCATGGATTTGTATGTTCTATTTTGCAGCACATGCCTGCAGGATAGCATTGGATATTTTCACATTTATGCTCTCACACATTGATTTCCGATCAAGTTTGAATTATTTTGGCATAGGGTCACTTGCACAAGTCCTGGACTTCACTCTCTTTAACCACATTACTTCATCTCTCCTTCGCTCTTACACTTTGACATCCTCCCCCTATATTGGCCWTATTTCCCAGCATGGGTTTTCTATATTCTTGACTTGTTTTTTTCCCCGTCTGATTCTCTGGCATACACATGCTCTATGTGTCTGTTTTGTGAGAGAGAAATGGACAGACAGAATGAGTAGACATAATGAATAATGCATGGTGTGGTTTCCTGGTCAGTGAGACAGACGGTGGGGACCGAACTGCCCCTCAGGTCCTTTTTACCCCATCACATTTTATAGTTAAACAAACCACAAGTGCAGAAGGCAGGGATCTGTCCCTATCTATTCATTATTTTATCATAAGGTGAACAGCATGATTACTCCAGATTACATCCAAAAAATGCTATAAGCTTTATTTCTACTTTTAGTCCCAAAGGGTTAAAAAAATTGACAAATTTAAATCTGATGCAGATAGGGCTTTTAATGACTGCAGTAGATTGTGGAGGAAAAAACGTTTAATTCTAAAATACAGATTTAAAATTTAGTTGGGTTTTTTTCAGTTGTCCTACACATTGAAATTAATTTACTATAGAACTAGCTTATGTTGCACACCTTTTTAAAAAGTAATTCATTAATCTTCTATCAAGTCTGTTAAGGCCGTATCATAATTGAGCTGTAATTGTGTCTGTGTTGATGCTGGTTGTGTTGCTCAGTGAAATAGAACAGTAGCTGCAGGACAAGCTAGTTTGCAATTTAAATAGTGATTTTATCTGTAATTTAAAGGCTGACCTTGGTAGCCACATTAGGAGCATACCGCCATTAACGGTTGTACTCGAGCACTGACCATACATTTCATCCCTCACAATAACCCATCTACATGACTTTGGACTAATTGGTGTCACAAGTAGAGTTCATCATCTGATTTTGCAGCAGTTTATAGGTAAAGCACCACTCAGCCAGTTTGTGTGTATCGGTCTCACTGCTGGGTGGCTTTGCTCCTTGAAAATAGTGAATTATAGCCTGAAGGTGAACCGAGTGGCCCACATAAACGAATTCACACCATTGCGKTGACGGAAAGATAGATGGGCCTGAATGGAGATGAAGATATGAGAGGAAGGGAGAAACCTGCCCACCGCTTTATCGCCACAATTYTTTTTACAAGAGCGACCTTCTGTGTAAAGTGTGGCTGACGGAATTGCAACTTCACAGTCCACTGTGATGAGCATAACCTGCAAAGAGCACCGAGATGCAGGCACACGCTGTACTTAGGGGAAGAGCTGAATCCTCTTAGCCTTTTCCTCTTCATGAAGGGCACTGCAGTACTCTTCTATATCAAGGGCGATAGCTTAATGCACTACAGCCACTTGTATTTGCAGACTTTTTGCGCACTTTTTGTATTCTTGTTTTTCATTTTGTCTGTCCCTACCTTGTTCTTCCTCCCCCGCATCAACATTTTTGCCTTTTTTTAAAATCAAAGGCACAATAGTAAAGCGTAAGGTGGATCAAGGAGCTCCCTCACTTTCAATAGATGCACTTTCTTACAGTTGACGTGCWATTCAGAATACTACAAATTAAGGCTGTGTATTGGCAAGAATTTGGCGATACGATACATATCATGACAGAGGGGTCACAATACGATATATCCCGATATATTTCAATACTGTAAGCAAGGCGATGTATTGCGATATTTTTGGTCCAAAAATTCTATTAAATAAAAACCTCTTACTGGTAAAGAAAAAAAATTCATTGTCTCAGAAAATTTTTATATTACATACTTTTGATACATATAGCTGTGTTCTGCTTTGTATGTGTTTTATTTTATTTGTKTCATATTTCATCCATGTTTTCAATTATTAGAAAATAGTTTGAAAAAATATATTTTTGTAGCTTTTCGTTTTTAATATTAATTTACAATATCGTCACCTAACACTTAACAATAGCCTTTATGTTGTCATAAAGTTCAGTAAACAGATGATCTGAAGCTGCTGTCCACAGAGTTTCTGGGATCAGCTGACCTGCATCCAGAACATTATAACTGTGGGTCGAACAGCAGGGCAGGTCCCGAAGAAAACCAGTTAACAGCAGGGCAGGTCCAAAAGAAAACCAGTTAAGAAATTGAGAAGCTAAATGAGTTAAACCGTTTTTGGAGCGAACACAGCAGGATAAAATATATGGACTTTGATGCGATCATTAGCTATGTTTACATGCACAAAATTTTTTAATTGGATTGAAATGTATTCAGATTAAATAATCCGAATGTACTGTTTACATGGACACAATCCGATCATGAAAAGTGTTTACATGCACCGGAGTTTTATTCAGAATAAAAGTCCGGACATGCRCAGTGTTGTAAACTTTCAGCTCTACTTCAGTGTTACAAACGTAAACAACGCTCTTCTGTGCGCTCAGGACGGACCCGTGTCAGCTTTTAATAATGGTAGAGACGCCGTTATTCCTCGGTTGAGCTGCAGCCTGCAGACGAAGCAATACTTGCTTTTTATTTTTATTTTTTGCGAAGCAACATCTGCTGTCTCCTTTTTCATCTGTTAAGAGAGCGAGGAGGAAAAGTTCTGTGCGGTGTGCAGCGCAGCTGGAGCGCTGCTGTCCCACCGGGTGAATGAAAGTCAGCAGACCTGCGCACAGGTCAGTTTTCTACAATCAGAATAAGATGATCTGATTAAGTGTTTACATGAACGTCATTCCGATTATCAATCAGCATAACCCACCCTTTTCATTCGGATTAAAAATTAATTTGGATCGAGCTCAGTCGGATCAGAATAATCGGAACGGGCTGTTTACATGACGCATTTTTATTCCGAACGGCTGTTTAATCTGATTACTTTTGTCCATGTAAATGTAGCTATTGAGAGCAACAGACAAGAGTTTTATGTCACGGGGGGAGTGCTGAGCTCGCTCGAGGTGATAGACGCATGCGCTATATGCGTAACGTGAAACCTGACTACAGTTGGAAAAAGAGCGCACAAGACACTAAATCTGGCTTAAAATGTGTCGGTCTTCTCTGCTCAGATTCAGCTATGGGAGCATGAAGCCAATGTTTACTCACAATGCTAATACTCTCTTACTCTCTGGCGCTCAAGAGGTAGAGGAGCTAAATGGCTGGCTCACTGCTGCCAAGTAGTGGTCAGAGGCTGAACTACAACATAAAAATGAATGGCTGGCAGGAAAGTTGACATTTTAAACCTTAATAAAAAAATTGATACAGGGCTTTAGAATATCGATACAGTATCGGGAAATGAAATATCGCAATATTTCAGTGTATCGATATTTTCTTACACCCCTACTACAAATGTCACCAATAATAATAATAATAATAATAATAATAATAATAATAATTAAATCGGGCACATTTCCATTTACTGCTTTGTAGCAAATAAAAATTACTGCATTAGAATATATTGTTTGAACTATAAAAATAATTAAGGTGATTACAGTGAGCTATTTGTAAGGTTGAATGATAGACATGATGCCTTGTGGTCTATAATCAAGTTTGAAAATGCCTCAACTTGGATTGTTATTTTTATTCTTTACAAGATGTCTTGTTCAATCCTTCTGCAGTCAAACGATTCTCTTTCATCTCCTGCTCTGCTCCCTGAAGCAGCTTCACTTTTTACTGCTTATGTCTTAATTTGCTGCTATTGTTCATTTTATTAGCATTTTATGCTCCTCTCCAAATAATGCCAGCATTTTCACACCCACACCTCCATTCACCATTTTGTGCCAGGGTTGCTTTCATTAACCCAACTTGCCCTTTAATCAATTTATTGTGGGTTTTACTTTCAGTGGCCTGTCTGTGCTCGAATCACAATTATGAGGCACACACTTTGAAAACCACGCAGGGAAAGAACAACAGCAGCAAAAAAATCTTAAACCCACTAACAAAAGTGTGATTGGCAAGAATGAACACATTTATCATCTAAAATAAAACTGTTTCCATTTAAATAATTTCAAATAAATGTGTTTTAGACATCTACTTATTAAAGCATCATATACCATTTCCTCACTGAGCTTGTTAAAGTGTGCTGCAAGCAGCTCTAAGTAGTGTACAGTTTTGAAGACTGTATATATGGTGTCCTTCATGTGTCATTAGAATCCCATGAGTTAGCCTGGGGAAATTGCTCCAGGCTTATATGATTTATTCATGCTTAGGTTGATCTTTTTCTTTCTGTAGATCACTATGATGCAACAGTGGATCATAGTGCCTCTGTTGATAGGCGCACATTTATCTTTCGTCGGCTTTACACCATTCATCAAAATCTTAAGTRTGAAGAAGAGCTTTATTGGTGCTTTTCCCTCACTTTGTTGTTGGCATCAGCTCAAAAGCTGTTTTTGACATGGGATCGTATGCAGAGTTTATGTAAAAAATAAAGCAAAATCATGCACATTTATATAAGCATGGAAGGACAACACATGAGTTGCCACAGAGGTTTGTTTTGACTGTATGACTAAAATGTATGAAACACTTCTCAAATTTTGCTCTGTACACACACTGACRTCAGCTGCTATTGTAAAGAATATGTCCTTTCAGTTGCATCCTTCTCATTCTCATGCATTTTCTACACAATTTGAACATACAAACATGCAGATTGCCATTAGTCCAGATCATCCACACTTCTGCCCTTCTTCATTGTCTTGTCATTCTGCTGTCACTTGCTCAGCTACTGAGTTGTCTATTCCTGTACCCTGGTGCACCTGCTTAGTCTAGCCATCTCCTATCATCCAGTCCTTTTTGAGTCCTTGTCCCCCCTTTCCTTTTCTGTCACACAACTGGGTTTTATATCTGTGTGTGTGTGTGTGTGGGGGGGGGGGCCTGATCTGAGAAGGAATATACTGGCGCTTCACAGATGTGAATAAATAAGTACCAAATAAAGGCTAGAAAGAGGAGAGATTTGAGGCGGTAATCCTTCACCAGCTTACCCCAGCATAACGTCCTCACACCTGCACTTTTATCCCCATCTCGGCGTCCCCTTCTATCTACCTACCTATTCACATTCCATTTCTTTATATCCCTTACCAACAAGAGAGAGGCTATCTCCGTAGCTGTGTCAGCGATCAGCATCTCTACTCCCCCCTCCCTCTCCTTTTTCTATGTTTCCCAGAGGACAGTGAGGGCATAAAGGGAAGAACAGGCCTTGCAAAATCTATTCAGCAAAACGAACAGGGATTGGGCTCTCTGCTTTGAGTTTCGACAGATAAAGCTAATGGCAAAAGTGGGCAACAGACAAACCATGTGTATGTGTGTGCAGGCATAGCTTCAGTTAAGGCAAGCTAAAGAAATGCCGTTCCTGCCCCTGTGCTGGCTGACTCTCTCTAAATGTGTAGGGGTGTTTGCAGCGATAGTTCCAAGAAAGGCTGCACTGGGCACTGCAGTTTCTTGAAATGTGTTCGCTGCCAGCTCGCTCTCTCTTAAAGTGAGAGTGTTTACTGTTTTAATCTGTTCAGCTGGACTTGTTTAAAAGTAATCAATACACCCAAAGTCGACATTGCATTATCTTCAACAGGACTTTAGTTTGCTTATCTGTCCCTATATTATTGTGTTGAGATCATTAATACTAAYGAGGGAACATATAGTTTCTTAATCAAGATTTAGTTAGGTTGTTGTCAATGGTTAGTAATTAAAGAAAAGAATAGTTTTTTTTATTTTGGGGTTTGACTGCAATTTGTAAGCAATTAACAAAAATGTAGTTTGATTCACAATTTTTTGCTGTCATAATCAATGRACTGTAGTTGGAGTGGTGCTCATTTTAGCACTATGGCCTGTAACGTTCCTGTTAGTATGACATTTAGCTCAGTCATCTGACACTAGAAAACACTTGCTTCCACATAAATTTTCTGTTGCTACTCCGTATTGTTTGTCTGTCACCTCGCTGCAACTCTTTTGCCACTTCCCGTGTACAATTGACACTCTGACACACACATTCACAGAAAGTTGTGCGCACACAGAGTTATTATCTCCTGGAACAATGCTAATAGATGCATGCACTGCTGTGAGCAAACTGTTTGTGCCTCTGCTGCCAACAGTGGGAGGGTGAAGGCTTGCCAAGTCTCCTCCACCCTGAGTTTCCTCCTTCTCTTCTATCCTCTCCCCAGTAAGAAACTCAAACCTTTGTTGCACTCAAATTTTCTGTGATTTACTCGGATGTTTGTACTTCAAGTTTTGCACCTCAGAATTTCAGTTGATGGTATTTTATTTAACATCAAACGCAAACTACTTTGCTAAGAATAAAACCTAATGGAATTTAACTGGGCCTCCCCCATTAGGCAGATAAATTCAATTCAGTTTCTTTATGTAGTGCGAAGTCACAACAAACTTTGTCTCAGGACACTGTACACAAAAAACATGCATGTGCTCAAAAAATTCATGAGATAGTTGGCAACCAAAGGCTCTAGAGTGGTTGTTTTGGGGTGGTTGGTTGCAGGGTACATCTGCTAAATGTCTTTAGGTTATACTCATTACACCCTTAAATTAGTTGAATTCTTGTTTCCCTTTCATGTTTGTATTTACTGTTAAAATTCTTATTTCAATGTCGTTTAGTAAAACCTAATATTATTAAAACACAAATTTTTTGTTTCTGCAGTTTAAATGTTTTCATTTCCCATCTTGATAATCTCACTAACTTTTTTTGTTTAGTCTGACAGTAAWAACCAGCTTCTCACTTTAATTGCTCCCTGCTTTCTGTTTTCTGKGAGTCAAATGCATTAATCGGGTTTTTATCTCGTCCTGACATTGACAGTCTCTCTCATGAAAACATTTTTTACAAAGACCACATACTGTCATATGTAAATTTTTGTTATTTTACTGAGGGCTGAATCCCACCATTGAGAACATAAAAAAACCAATGAAAACTGAACAATAATGACCCCCCACATTAGAATCAAACACATAGACCACTTCACAGTACTTTTGATTTTCCCCAAACTCTGCCAAGATTTATTGGAAATCTTGTTAAAAAGGAAATGAGTTGAGTTCTTTAATATTTTACTACCATTCTTGAACTTTCTAGTAGGCAGTACATTCACAAAACTAAATGTGAAATTGTAGTTATTAGTGTTTAAGATTGTTCAAGACATGACTGGGATCATAGACCAGTGTTTGCCACATCCACACTTGTATTGCATAACTCATATCCTCATGTCATTTTATTCCTCGAAAATAAGTTCTTAATAAACCTGGAACATTTTCAAATACCCTCCTGTAAAATGATGAAAGCCAAAGATGCATTAGAAAAAATCCTGCAATGTAGCAAGGCTTCTACTCCTGCCAGCAAAAATAAGTTGGCTATTGATTTGTTTGATCTTAGAAGATCACAGCTGACCCAACTACACATGCATATAGCTTAAAAGACTCTCAGCAGTTTGCTGCAGCAACTGAATAATTTTGCCACCACATGAAAACGGTTTCAAGCCGTGTATGCTGTACGCAGCTTTTTAGAGCTTTCATTTCTGCATTGCTTTCATTTGCCATTCTTTTCTCAGCAGTGCACATTTTCTCGGCAAGTCTTTGACATTGGCACACTGCTTGTTATCTTGATGTCCACACCAGTGCAAAATTCAAGAGCCCACAGTTGCAACAAAGTGAATCCTGTGGTCTTACTGAAGTGTTGGATAGGGACATCTAATCTATTGTAATCACATTTCAGTGCTCATCTTTTATCCCCAAGTTGTATTGCTCTATGTATCTTATCCTTCCTACTCGTTTCCCCACTTTTTCTTCTCCCTTCTCTTCTTTTTGCTTTACGTGCTTTCTACAATAAGGCATTGCTGTTATGAAAAATAATCTTTTTTTCAAAATATAAACTTGAATTTAATGTAAAAGTCTGTTTTCTTTAAAGAGCAGAGTTGTGGTTGGCATGAACACATCTAGCACAGCTCCCAGTTGAGGCCTGGGTATGGAAAAACTCATCTATTTTTAAATTCTTCTTTCCAAAAAAAAAAAAAAAACTACATTTTTATCAAACAAATTTTATAAAATGGTTGTGTTATTTTAATAAGTTTTTCTACAAGAATAAGCATTTCTCAGAATGACATTCATTTGAATCATTTATGTAAACATCAGATAATTCCAATGAGCTGTGCCTTTAATAGCATGTTTACACTTCTTCAACAATAAATGTCTTGTTAAGCGATGGAGACATTAAACATTAAGGCACCGTAGAAAGACACAAAGCATACCAATACCAATGGCTGGTGAAAAAAAATAGTGTTTCTTTTAGAGAGGCCTCCATCTTTTTTTATTTGAAAATGTTCTTTTTTTTAATTGAATTGGAAGTAGAAAATGTTCTAATACATTGACACAAATAATGTGCTGGCTTCTCTATCCAAGATCCTCCTAAGACTTTTTTCTTATACGTTATGAAGGTAATTTTTTAACTGCAGTTCAACCCACCTGCAGTCACCAAAATATCCACAACCAGATGCTCTTTGTTGTCCTACAAAAAAAAAAAAAATCCCAGAATACTTTTTCTAACCCCTCAAAGTCATCGTTCTTAGGGCAGGGTACATCATTCTCTAGGCTTTCATTGCCCTCATTTCCCTTTTTTCTAAACACATGGGGCATAATGACATTTTTTTTTATCACGATAGTGTGCAGGCTTTTCTGGTCTTTCATGTGTTTTCCACTTGCAAAAGAACAAGTTGTTGTGCCACAGACACTACATCAAATCGTCTGGTTGTGCAGTCTCTACACACATTCACAGTAATGCTGTTCCTGTGATTATGATTTCTCTCCAGGACATAAATCTCAACAAAAGCAGTGAAATTAATGGCCAGTGGCTTCAATTTTTCTTCTGTGCATGCCTTTTATGATTGTGCCTTTTTGTTTTTATTAGTGTTTGTGCTCAAAATTGTCAACATACCTACCCCAACATGCCTCAGCCCCCTGTTTGAAGATCTCTGAGGATCTGATTTACTACATACACACTTGCTCCTCGGACTCTGCTCTGAACCAAATCATAAAAATAAGGCTTCGTGGTTCTGGCCACTAAGAAAACACAAGGATGTTTTTCACCCACCAAAAGGGCAATAAACTCAGTCTCACAGGGAGTAACACACTCGAGTGGTTCTCCTCGTGGCAAAAAATAGGTCAGTCAACCCACCTGCAATTTGGTCTCTGCCTTATCTTAAAAATCTGTTTGCTTTTTGACCACAATATATTTCCAAGTATTTTGGCATTGGTTAAAGCCTTAGCAGCACTGGGATCACTGCCAACAGCACACAGATAAAATCTTTTCCTCTGCCTCCACTGACCTCAGTAACAACAAATCATAACACAAGCTGACTATTAAATATGGGCATTTGCTTTGGTTTTCACATGGTGAATATCAAAAGTACCAGAAAACATACACTTGTCTTGACTTACTCCCTCAACCAACACCCTCACAATGAAACTACTGAACATGTCTTAAAAAAATCTAGCAAGTACAGTGTAAATCCAAATACTAAATGAGTGAAATAATTTATACTTTTAAAACCAAGTCAAGATTTTTATTTCAAGCTCACTGTCCACCTTTGGCTTTGTCCCCAGTACAGTTCCTCTATTTGATATAAAAACTCAAAAAAGAAAAAAAAAACTGTATATGGCCCCAGCTCATGTTGAGTCACAAAGCAACACTCTCTTACACCTGCCCAGAATAGCCTCTTCTGTTCCACTAGCACATTGACAAGTGTGCACACAAAGAAATATAGCCTTTGCACCGTGCAGCATTCAGTCTTCACTAGGTCTACAATGGTTGAGTAGTTCCCATGATCAGTTTTCTCAGTGGTTTTTTTTTTTTATTTCTTTACTAATCATTACATATGAGCATATTTTGTAAATCAAGCTAACACTACTAGTAGTAAGCAACCTATGCACAAACTGGACAGTGAGTATGCAGAAGGACAACTGTACGTGCCATGCTCAGGGAACATTTATGGTATTGCTCAGTGGCACTTTATCTTCGTTCAGCAAAAACATTTTGTCACTCAAAACAAACCAGCAAGCTCTGGTCCCAAGCTGCTGCTCTTGCATCTAAAACATTAATGCCCATATGCGAGTGTCATAAATCTGGAAAAGGTATGTGATACAGGAGCTGTTGATGACAGTCTTTAATACAACACTCGGACAGCCCTTCCTTCACAGTAATGACATAGGCAAAAATGCCACCTAGTTGATTTATAGTTATTTTATAAAGTCCTGCTTCACTCACTTCACAAATATATCAGACGTCTACACAACCACTTTCCACTGAGGCCAGCTCAATGCACCAAACAGAAAGAAAGACAAATAAATTAAGAAAAAATAAGAACAAGGTTTATAGATAAATCCATGTCCACTCACTTCTACTTCTAGTAGTTCTTAAGTAAGGTTTCATTAACAGTACTTTTTGGTGAGTCTATCTACTTTGATTTTTACAAAGTTGGGAAAAAATATCAAAAATAAAGTTATTGATTGTACCACATAAAATGTAGCCGTTTTTCTAAATGTGAAAAAATTGTAATTGGTTGTAACATTACTGAGGATTTGGTTGATAAATGCCTAATGCAATTGAAAATAATGCCTTGTAGTCTAGGCAATTTAATGAGATTGTATTTGGCAATAGCTGTCTTTTAGACTGAAGTGCAATAATAATTAGCATGAGAAAAAAAATCTAATTAAGAGATTGCATCAAAACAGATGAGTTTTGAAATGTACCCACTAAGTTGAAAATGAGCTCTTGCCTTAAATTGAATGGGAAGGCAAGTATGTTTTCTTCTTGATGCTGGTTTGAGAGCTTTGACTTTTGTCCCTGAAAGCAATACGTGTACAAATTTTTACACTGCATTGTCCCTACAGTTCCATTTGCTCTAACCTCTTGATCCTCACACCCTCTTTGCTGTTTTATTCTCCAGCCTTCCTTACTCAAGTACCCCCAGTGGTCCAGTCCATTTTCTGTATCAGCACATTTTATCTGCTGCACTCTGCTCTGTGTGCCCCTTTTTCCCCACCCCCACCACACTACTCATGGTGCAGTCCACCCATTCACCAATCATGCAACAGCCACAGTGGCTAAGCAATATATCCCCCATTCCATCTGTAGCTGGCACTCTTGCATCACATTTTCTGTTAGTCCATTCCCAAGTGCTTTTCCTCCTATCCACTTTCTTTACACAGCTTTCCCTTCTTTCGGTTGCGCTACCCTGTCTTTTATTTCTTTTTCTTTTGGAAAAAAGAAGTGTTTCATTGTTTTAGTTTAGTTATTTTTAAAAACTGATTGTTTTTTTTTTCTTTTTTTATATCTGGCATTTTTTCCCCCAGAAACAGTCATTCAACATTATGAAGCTTTGTCATATTTCTACATGTTTATGTCAAATTTGTCATTAACATCACCTGTTATCTGATATTCTCTCCCTTGGTGTTACCCCTTTTGGTTTTTATTTTAGCCACTTCTCTTACTGTGTAATAAACTTGATATTAATCAATCATCCTCTTTGTAGCTCTTGAACTTTGACACCCTTGGCCTCAAATTCTTGTTCCCCTCCGCCCTAGCTTCTGCAGCTTTTTGAGCTGTGCCTTATTGTCCATCTTGCTGTGCTTCCTCTTTCCAATGACTTCATGATTGCTAATGAAGCACAGATAGAAAACATGATGTGGGGGAGGAAGGAACGGATAGAAGTGTTTCCCATGGAGACGAGGCATCCACTGCTTGGCTGGCTGATTGTCTGATTGATGACCCTGTAGCCATTTTGACCGATTAGGATGGCAGAGCCTTTTTATAGCACATTGCAGCTTAATCAGATAACTTGAAATACTTTACTACTGAATATTATGCTGCAGAAAAAGATAGATGCTGCTATGCCTTACTGAAACCTAGAAAATATGGAACTGTGCCAAAAAGCTTTTGAAAAAAGCATTTGATTTACTGCTTTGAACTCATATATTTCTTGACCCCATTTTGTTCTCAAAATTCACATATCACCTTAAAAATGAAAAGAAAAAAAAGGTTTTGTTTTCCTGATAAAATCCTCATGTTTCACAAGAGATGCAGTAAAAAACACACAGCTATGTTTTTTTTTAAATAAGTAAACCACAAAGGTGGTAACAAAAGCAGTAGCTTATAGCAAATGACTACCATAATATGCAGTAAGAAACAATTAACCTTTAACTTCTAATTTATTTTGTAGTATTTCTCTGATGCTTCCTATAGTCTATTTCCCACATTTTGTTTTTTTTTTTGCACAATGAAACACTTAAATCAGCCATTCTTGTTTCAAGTAGCCCAATATACATGGCTGGTACAACAAACACACACATGGGCAAAATATGGAGTGACAACATGCTGATCATCATGATTTACTTGATTCTTGCAGCTACTGACTCTGCTCAAAGTCTAAAACAATTCAATTGTAATCCAGTTCAAAACCCAAATAGTACAAGGTATAGGGATTTTGATCACAAACTGCTGTAAGTTATTTTTTTTACCCCAAATAGGTGTTGATATTGTCAATCTAAATTAAAAWTTTCAAACACTGATGCAGCTATAAGCACAATAATTTATATCTTGATGAAACAGGTACTGTTTTTTCAACAAGAAGTTATGTATAAATACTCAATTATTTTTTGTTTGTATACTAGATGTATTGAGATTCACTTTAACATGCCAAATCTTAGATAATGATATAAAAGCTTGCTTGTGATTTGGTTTTAAATCTTAACACATTTTAAGAGCTTTATTGCACAATTTTGATCTGATCAGTCTCTAATGGCTGAAGTGTGCGTCATTGACATAATATAAAAAATTTTTACATTTACAAACTTTGATACAAGCTATGGAAATATTTTAAAGGAAAGCTCAATCCACTTCTGCACCGAGATTCATTATGCAGGAGTTCTTCAGCACATTTAGGGTTAAAGTATAGCTGCAGTGTGTTGCTGCAGTGTCTAAAGCATTCAACTGATTGTTACAGTATACTGCTGAAGAAGAAAAGAATAGGAATAAAACATCTCTGTAATATTTCTTTTTTCTTCCAAAAATCCTTTTTATTGCATTTATAACATTTGGCACAGTACAAATTCTTGGTGCTTTTACAAGATAAACCTGTAAAGATCAACACTGACCTTTTTCTGGTTTTTGTTAAAGAAAGTCTTCTTTGTATAAATATTCTTTCTTGTCACTGCTTTCTTTGTAGCATGGTGTAAAAATCACACAGAATGCCCCATTTTAAAACAGACTACCCTCACTTGTCAAAGTCAAGACAGCATCTCAAACAACTCATTGTTTTAAATAGAAGTTACAAGTTAGAAAATAGTTTCAATTTCTTTTTAATATATGTTTCTCTATCACCAATCCATGGTAGTTTTTATTTTGTCCGTATATACTTTTATTTATAAGCATGTACAACAATAAATCATCAGTCTTTTAAAGTTTGCACTCTGTACAAAAAAGTAGATCCTGTTCTTCTTTTTTTGTTGTTGTGCATTCTATTGCATGATTTTAATATTTAAAAGAAAAAGGGTGAAGTGGGACCTAAAGACATAGGGAAAATAGTAAGAGCCTTGGAGCAGGGGGATTTTTTTTTCTTCAAATTTGAGTCTCCTGTACCTTCTCCTTTGTATGAGTTTTTACGACATAGGGCTCAGCCATTGCTGTGATGGTGCTGGGCAGGGTTCGAGGCAAAGAGTTCCCAACATTGTTGTCTGTCCATTTAGCTCCCTGGCCACTTGGTTTATAAGTGTTGTATTTTGGCTTTAGAGTGCTGTAGTCCACCTTATGAGGGCTGTAGTCCACTTTGTGTGGACTGTAATCAACTTTAGGTCTTTGTGTGTGTGGACTAAAGTCAGACTTAAAGGCGCTGTAATCCACTTTGTGGGGGCTGAATTCGGTTTGGAAAGCACTGTAATCGGGTGCAGTCTTATGGGGGGTATAATGGTCCTTGGTTTTGTAGGTAATCTCCGTTTTCGGTCTCTGGGTATTGTAATCTGCTTTGGGTTTGGGTTGAGTGCTGTAGTCAGGTTTAAATGGGCTGTAATCAGGTTTAGGTCTTGGGTGAGTTCCGAAGTCAGATTTGAATGGACTGTATTCAGCTTTAGGTTTATGTTGTGTGTTATAGTCTGATTTTAATGGACTGTAGTCATGTTTGGGTTTCGGTTGAGTGCTGTAGTCTCGCTTGAATGGGCTGAAGTCAGTTCTCTGCCTAGGATGAGTGCTGTAGTCAGGCTTGAAGGGACTGTAATCTGGTCTAACCTTTGGATGAGTTCCAAAATCTGATTTAAATGGGCTGTATTCTGATTTAGGTTTGTGAGTGCTGTAGTCCTGTCTAAATGGGCTGCAGTCTGGCTTTGGTCTGTGAAGGCTGAAATCTGGTGTTGATTTGTGTGTATTGTAATCTGCAACAGATTTGTGGCTACTGAAGTCCATATTTGGCTTGTATGTTGTATATTCAGCCTTGGGCTTGTGTAGGGTAAAATCCGGCTGGGGTTTATATTCAGCCTTGGGTTTGTAAAAGCTGTAGTCAGTCTTGTGGCTGATAAAGTCAAGTTTATGTATGCTGTTATGGTCCCGGATTTCAGGCAATGTGAGTGATGACTCTTGGGCTGCAGATGCTGGTGGTGGAAGGTCCTCCTCATCCACCTGAATAATCTCAACTGTTCGAGCAGCTGCCACTGTGCTCCTCTGCTGGTGGCGCTTTCTTAGTTTGTAAAAGGCAATTAGCATGACTGCAGCCAGCAGTGTCACAGCCACAAAGCAACCAATTATGATTTTAGTTGTTTTCATCACTTCATCCAGGCTAGGGCCAGACTTGCCTGGTTTGCCAGTGGCTCCTCGAAGTCCTGGTGACACAGATGGTTTAGCTGCATTGGCTGAACTGTCAGTGTTTTGCAGCAGCACTGTTGGTGTTGAGATGAACACAGGCTGAAAGACAGAGGGGGAGGCAGTTGTAGTTGTTGTCCCTAAGCCTACTCCCCCTCCTCCAGCAACTCCAGCACCTGCAGCAGCTGTGGTTGTAGTTGTCTTAGGCTTGGGCATCTCAGTGGTTGGACCAAAGACTTCTACAGTCACTGTTGTAAAGTAACTCAAATTAGATGTGTTTAGCTCAGCTGCACTTACATTGAGGTACGCTGAGGCATTAGAGTTGCCAGCTGCATTGGACACCATGCAGGTATAAGTGCCTGTATCTGATGCCAAGACATTTGAGAAATTAAGTGTACCATCATTAAGAATTGATATTCTTGCGTGACTAGAGGCATGTGTCAAGATAATCCCACTGGGTAGAAGCCAGCGAACTGAAGACATTGGAGCTGTACGACAACGAAGCTCTGCCACTCTCCCTGCTGAGATGTTCAAGTCCCTTGGTGCATCAGCAATGAATGGTGCAGAACACTGAACTGCAGCACCCTCACCACGGTCCACCTCAACTAGTTGCCGTCCTCTCATTGTGGCAGGTGAGTGGCAGCGTCCACAGCAAGTTGAGTTTGTTGAGATGTACTCTCTTAGCCAGCGTGCTAACCATACTGCCTCACAGCCACAGTTCCAAGGATTATGGTGAAGGTGAAGTTCCACCAGGTACCTGAGCGGGGAGAACAGATCATGTGGCACAGCGCTCAGATTGTTATGGGCAAGGTTAAGCTCCACCAGTGAAGATAAGCCATCAAAAGCATTGCGCTCTATCACTGTGATTTGTGAGTTCATCACCCATAGCTTTTTTAGAGAATTTAATCCTCTAAAAGAGCCTGGTTTTATGACTGTGAAGAGGTTTTCTGAAATCTCCAGTTCTTCTAGGCCCTTTAATGGACTCAGGTTTGGCATATCACCTTTTATGTTGCACATTCCCAGGTTGAGGTACTTGAGGTTTTGCAGGCCCTCAAAAGCTCCCTCTGAGATGTACTCCAGTTTCCTTAACTCTCCCAAGTCCAGTCGCATGAGTGAGGGCACCCGGTTGAAGGCATAGGATGGAATACTCTCAATTGGGTTGTTCCTCAGCCACAGTTCTCTTAATTTAGACAAGTACTCAAAAGCTCCACTGGGCACAACTGTCAACCGGTTGTCAAACAGCTCCAAAGTGTTGAGGCTTGTCAGTCCATTGAACGCGCCCACCTCAATCTGCCTTATGGCATTTCGCCCAAGCTGGAGCACCTCAAGGTGGTGCAGATGGCGGAACGAGTCAGCCTGCACCGCCTCAATGGCGTTTTCCATTAGATTGAGGTGGCGCGTGTTGGCAGGAATTCCAGGGGGCACTCGTGTCAGGCCCCGTCGGGTGCACACCACTTTCCCCTGCTGATTACTACAGGAACACTGGGGTGGACAGCCTTGGGGTCCTACAGAGACCGCCGCCCCCGCCAAGGCCAGGGAGGCGCTGCTCCACGCTCGCGCCATCAGGAAGACTACACAGAGCAGGGTGGCTTTCCTGGCACGATGCACAGCTACCCGCCCCAGGAGACTCATGATGTGGCACATTCATAATTCAGCATCATCTGGGGGGGAGGTTGGGGATGTTTGGGGCAGGTGTTTGGTGGGTTTGGGGACAGGAATAGTAGCTGGATGTCTGATAATTGTGATAAGTAGATCAGTGTAATACGGAAACTGAAAAGGATGAAAATATGACAAACTTGACCTGCCCTCAAGTACTGTTTATAATTCCATGAATTGTCAGGGGCAGAAAAACCAGAGAGGGTGGGCAGGGCTGTTTTTCTGTATCATGTTTATGAGAAAGATATGATGGGAAGTTAAGCAAATAAAATAGTATTGAAACACTGAGGGAAGAGTTGTGTGTTAGAAATTAATGCAAAGAGGGGTTGAAACACTAGACACCTACCTCAAGTTATTATTACAGGTCCTTGAACTGAGATATATAGCTTCCCTCCTTTTGCAATCAGAGCTGTGGCTTTCACATCGAACGTATTTATATCCAAGAGCAGCAAAGAGAACCTTTTTTATATGTTTGCTCTGTTAAAATGAGTATCAATGCCAAAGGGCTTAATCAAGATGAGCCCTTTTTGTAAATCCATACATCCATAGAGTAAGGTTCGAAGGCCTTTTGTGAATGTTTTCTTTCTTCCCTTCAGTACTTATGTAAAGAAAAAAAAGTAAAAAGACAGCAGAAAGGAATCCAGTCAGGCTCCCAAAGCAGCGGTGCTCCCTCGCTTGCTTCTTGTCGGCTCCTCTTCTCTTGCTTGTCCTTGGAATCCGACAGTTGATCCCTTTCTTAGGCTCCTTACCCAAGTCTCCATAGTACAAGCGACCACAAAAACATATATGCACAATTTAAAAAAAAAAAAAAATTGCGCACAAAAAACAAAAGTAAAAAAAAAAAGAAAATGAATGAAAGTAGCTGTTCAGGGAAGATTGAATGGAAATTCCACAGTCCTTTCCACAGGTTTTTGTCTTTTGTTTGCAGTGCTTTAGAGGGTATGTTACCAAGCTGTGAGAAAAAAATTCWAAACAGACATTCCCCCTTCTCTGTATTCCTCTGTCCACTTTTAAGGACTCAATCAGTTGGTCGGTTTGTCAGTCTTGACAGCCCTTTTTCTTCTCTTGCACTCTTTCTCCTGGCTCCTTTTCTTAATAGTGGCGTTGTCTACTTGATTTTCTTAAATCTTCTTTCTTTCCTCCAACGCGGTTGGCAAGGTTTGAAAAGACTTGGGCGACACACACTGCCTTCATTAGCTTTTTAGTCCATTTAACCAGCCACACTCTCCAGCCTTGACAGCCACGGTTGCGACAACAGCAATTGCAAATGAACACACGCCATCCCTGCGTAACACACAGCAGCAGTAGCGAGCACACGCAGCAGCAGCTGCCGCCTGCCTCCCGTGCACTTCCCAATAATCCGTCAATTTCTTCAGCAGGAGAGTTGGGTGGGGGATGGAAGGGGGGTGCCTGAAGGAGTGAGGGTATTGTAGCTGGGTTGATCGAGGTGGGTTAGGAGAATGGATCGTGCAGTTTCTCCCTCCTTTCTCTGGCTTGTTTCTTCGTGTTTCCAGTTCTTTTTTCCCCTCCCCTTCTTGTTGYGGTGATCGGCACCCCCTTGTTAATGCAGCTTCTAACTGGGGAAAGAAGCAAGGCAGAGGAGGCAAGTGCCGGACAAGCGCGGCTTACAGGCGTGACGTTAACAGCAGCGTCGATGTGGAAAAGATCCGTTGTAGCAGCAAAAGAGAGAGTGTGCTGTCTCTCATGCTCGCTTGCTCTCTCTCTCTCTCTCTCGCTCTCTCTCTCTCTCTCTCTCTCGCTCTCTCTCTCGTTCTGTCTCTCTCTCTTTCTGTCTCTCTCTCTCTTGCTTTCTGCAGTGTCCTGAGGTAGTTGTGTGAGCTCAAAGCACTCAGACCTTTTTAGAGGTCTACCTCTTCAAGAACCAGTTTGCTCCTGCTATCCTTCTCTTCCTTTTTTGCAATCTCTTGTTCTGTGGGTTTCTGGAGCTTTTTTGGCTTAAGGGAATAGACAGGCTGCCCAAGCAAAAGGCAGAGATGGACGGTGGCATTCCCACAGCAACCAGATTTTAACCCTCTCATGTCCAGCAATAATCCAACTATTTCAGCGAGTGTGGCAAAGCTTTTCAGCATTTCCATAGTGCCAAAGGTACACACATGGGAATTGGGTTCCTCTCTGGCTTCCTTTTTCTTTACATTGCCATCTTTTTTTAATTTTTTTTTTTACTTTTCTGCTTTCTGTCGCTTTAGATTTTTTTCTTTCACTTCACCTCTTTTTGCGTTGTCCTTTCGTAGAAAATACAAGAACATGAATGGACTGCTGACGCATTCTGCTTAGAGCAGTGCTTTGGTTTGATGCAGTGGGTTATATGCATTAACTTCCCCCACCCACTACACCCCCACCCTCTTCACTGTCTTTCCTCCCATGCTCACTCTTTGTCTGTCACTGTCACTCAAGTCACCCTACCTCTCCCTGATTGTCCTTGTTATATACAGTAAGATATATAAGCTTACATTTGCTCCATTTTCTGTTCTSAAATTGTTTTTCTTTTTTTTCTGTGTCATAGCAGTGGAATTAAAAGTTTAGATAATGTAACTGAGTTACTTTTAACATTGATCTGTATTGGATTTGTATTTTGGAGGTAGCTCTTCAAAGTAAAAAAATATTTCAATAATTTTTTAAAATATGCAGTAAAATGTACTAAGATGTGCAGCTCCATTTCTTTTCCAACACGTATGTCTTTGAACATTGTTAGAGCAGTCTAACCAGGCAGGCTGTAACCCTCAGTTTGAACATAAAAACTGTCRCTCCAGGAAGCACACAACTATAAAGGTCATGTAAAAGAAGGGAAACRGGGRAAAAAAAGACATTCTTTACCTCCTTACCAAAGAGAAAAGGCAAGACAAGTGCACCCTATTGTCCCATCATGCCTCTGTCTCACATGATTTGTACAAGCCTTATGCCSATTAAACTAGGTAGCAGCATGGGTAATGGATGGTTGGTAAAGCTACTTGTGACAATGCTGCTAGGTGTGTGTTTGTGTTTGAGTTAGAGAGTAAGTGTTTGAAAGAGAGAGACACAACGAGGAAAGAGAGAAAGCACACCAGCTAGTAAAGGTCACACTGCCTGTAGCGCAGTACGTTATTCCCACTGGCACAGGAGTATAGAGCCAGCTCCTATATTATACACACATACACACTGAGACTTTCTCCTTGACTTCACAGCAGTTGAATACGAATGGGCTTCAATGAAGCACATGTAAGCGTGAGGTGCCAGCCACAGGAGTATAGGAGAGATTTTCCTGAGTAATAAAAGGCTTTTCCTTTCCTTTCCACAGGGAGTCCAGAGCATCATAGCTTTGTGAAATATATTAATTTAAGATGGAGTAATCAATCAAATTGTATTTATTGTGGAAGTTTTTGTTTTTAATTATGCGACATAAAACATTGTGCTGCATTCTTTTCAGTAGTGATTCTCTTTTTTTTTAAGATGTAGTGAAACACTCTTCTTTACAGTGAAGCTGTTGTCTTTCTGACAGCCCAAACACAATTATTTCCAGTTTCACTATTCCACAATCATGAAAAATTGGCGTAGATTTATCCCAGAGCTTGTTTTTTAACACTTGCTGTCAAAGGTATCTTAACTTTGTAACTATTTCTATAGATTTTATGCTAGGTTCCCATGTGGGACTTTACATACTCTTTCATTGCATGACTTTTGCAAATGTGGTTATGTAACATAGTTTGTTTTTTATATAATACACATTTTTCAAGTCTAATAAATCCATTTAAATTGGATAAACTATTTTCTCACCATAAAGGTTTCTTTTTGCTAAAGATTCTTTCAAATGTATTCTTAAGAGAAACAGTAGATTGAGATAATTGAATTATTTTAACATGCATACAAGATATAGTGTAAAAAATGTACATTTAAAATTTTATGTTCCAGATACTTAAAATATATATATAAGAACAAACTAAACTATACAAGTAAAAGAAAAGCTTTCAAATCTGTTTCAATGTGTGTGCCATTTTTCTTTTCTAAGTTTTGATTGCTTTTACTTTTCAATTTAATACAATTAAAACATTGCATTGTAATGCTAAATGTGTATTAGGGCTGCACAATACATCTAAAATTAATTGTCATCACGATAACGGCCGGTGCAATAGGCTTATCATAAACTGCATAAAAAGCAATTCATKGTTGACTCAAAAGTTTGCATTAATGCGTTTTGTCACTCAGACAGAAGCTTGAAGTATTTCACCATTCAAATAGAGCCCTTCATGTATTTGGCCAATTGGATGGATCTCTGCATATTTTCAAAAATATCATGCATATCATGGAAATGATTCGTTTTTTTTTTGTTTGTTTTTGCTGTGAACCCAGAGCAGAAAGGCATCAACACTACATGCTTATGTATTTGTTCATTTTACACAAGTCATATTGCCATTGCAATATTAAGCACTTTTATCGCAGGTTTTCCAGCATGCAGCCATAACATATAGATAATAAAGGTTTAAAGTAATGTTATATTTGTAACAAGTGTAATAGATGGGGCATAGTGTTGTGTGGTAGTATGCAGGGTTATCAGAGGTTTAGGTACTTAAAAACATATATTCAGGAAATTTGTTAGAATTTCAWATGAGCTTCCTGTATTGGTTGCATATTATTTTCAATAAATATTGATTTCTCACTTCTGTTATTTCTGCCCTGACCTGCAAAACTGTACGGTGCCCTGTGACGTTTGTTGTGACTTGGTGCTGTATAAACTGAATTGAATTGAATTTAAACCACTGAAATCCTGTGACTGAAAGTGGTCAGTCTGAATCAAAGTAATGTAATTCTGCTTTATCTGTGACATTAAAACATGTCAATGACAGGTTTAAATAAACTGCCTTTTTAATGTGTTTAATGTGTTATTAAATTTAGTTTTGAACCTATTACGATGTGTTCCAGTCAAAGCAAAAATATGAAACTACTTGGTAATTTTTTTTTTCAGTTTTGATTTTGCTAGCATTTTTATAGTGGATGGTGATCAAAATTACTGTCAAACAGCGTGCCAATATGGAGTTTAATGCCCACTTGACAAGAAATATGTTGTCCGGACATAACTTCTGGACTTTTTGGCTGATGACAACTTGATGAGCTGTCAGATGTGTAATSTAAGTGCCATCATGCCAGTCCTATTTGCCTGCTGTTTGACCCCTGCCCTCACTGCTTCTCCTTTAGCTCTGCAGAGCCAACCCCTGCACCACTCCAACAGGGCACTAGGCATTCTTGGGGGTGCTGCACGACCTACTTTGGTGTGGCCTGTCCACCAGCATATGCAAAGGGTATATGCAGTCAGTACAGAACCCATCCCCTGCGGTGAGTGCTAGGAAATCTGGGCTGCGGCCAGTCACATGTAGGTCAGCAGCTTGTGTCTATAAGCGTGCATGCGTGTCAGTAGTTCCATTTGGATGAATGGCCTGCAGTAGAGCCTTGCAGCAATGACTGTTCGATGAAATGTGGCGTTCATTGATAGATCTCAGTGTTTCCCCTACCATTATACAGCCCCCCACCCCCCCACCAACGAGATGGCCTGCCCCTCTAAGAATTTCATGGCATGTAGTCATTTTTATTTAAATAAGGCCAGATCAAGTCGAGAGCTATTTTTTCGCGACCCTCCATATCCACCTCTAGGCAAACTTGGGGGAAAAGACGGCGTAGAGCGAGGCTGAGCACTCTGTGTGGTCCTTACAAAGATAGGAAGACGTGTGTGAGACTAGACGCACAGCTATGCTTTTAATCACGTTGCACCGATGCAACAGCTTTGCAAGCTACTTTTTCTTTCTTTAAAAGAAAATGCGACAGGTGAAGCCACATCACGCTTACCTTAACCTTAATAATTACTGCCTTTTTTCCTTTCTCTGTGGGTGGGGGGTCAGCTTCACTCAGGTGAACACCTCCCGGGAACCCACACGTTTCCTGGACTATTTTCCACCAAGGATTACGTCATATTTTATATTTATTATATTTCTAAAAGCACTTTGCAGCATTTCCCCCTGTGTGTTCACGTCACGAGCGCAACAAAACCGCGACGGATCAGCTGAGTGTTTTTAAAGCAAGGTGCAGCGAACATGTCCACCTGCAGCTCGGCTCCGACCAGCCCGGGAGTTCATAWATGTCAACCCCTTCAGACGTTTAATGTGTATAATGAGCGTCAAAAATGTGTAATTTGCGCAAAAACATCTGTATTAATCACACGATGCCGGTGGGATGGAGGTGCGCTGACCGCAGCTGTGTGAGGTGGGGAGGAGGGGGGGGG
>NW_013952424.1:1859701-1871797 GCF_001266775.1 Austrofundulus limnaeus
TTCCATCAGAGACACCTGGACAGGTCTCCAGTTTCCATCAGAGACACCTGGACAGGTCTCCAGTTCACCAGAGACACCTGGACAGGTCTCCAGTCTCCATCAGGGACACAAAAGAGACAATCAACCATCCACAGATGGAGAGAGAACTCTGGACTCAGATCATCTGCTGCACACAGTTTTAATCACTTATTATCAATAATAATTTTATTGATATAATCATGAGGAGTCCTTAACTAGAATGTAGTTGGGCAATTAAATATTCATGTATGTGTAAACTTATTACCATAATTGCAGGTGAGTCACGTAAATTTGTGTTATTATAAAACAAGTCCAAAGACCAATTTCCTAGGGGAAACACTGGATCTGATAATCTCAACACAAAGATTTGCACTACAGGTCTAGTGAATATTTACATGGTAATCTTAGAAGACAAGCAGCAGGCTTCAGGCTTGTCATGTGCTTAGTGAGCAATTACATATTTTAATGCATGTAGATATGTGCATGAGCAAGCATGTCCTTGGAGTATGCAGTGATGTCCCAGATCATTAAGACATACTGACTCCCAGGCTTTCTGAAGGTCACCCTAACACCCCTAAGCAGTTTTTGAAGAACACCTTCCATGACTTAAATATGCGTACATACACCCAATACTTTAAAGTTGACCTTGAGTAATAGTCTGGTACTTTAGTTTTTCCTGTTTTTAGTTTCAGCCTCCAGGATTTAATTCCGCCAGAGATAATATGTCGAACACACAAGCACAGACACAAACACAGTAACATGTTCTCAGTAAAGGTTTAAAGTGGTTAGTGGGAATTTTTTTAATCATTTTTTGTGATCTCACACACACATGCACCAGCCTTGTGCCAGCAAATCAAGGGATTATAATAGGCAATAGGGTGTATTAGTGGGTTCCATCTGGCAGGGCAGAATAAGTAGTTGTTTCATCAGGATACCTGTTCTGTCTCGCCAGTTTGGTTTGACCTTGTGCAGCCTCCATTCAATACACTGTACCTAGTGATAATTTTCAGCTCCACCTTTCTTGGAATGTATTATCTATTAAAAAATGCAGTTGTGAGGCAACTTCCTTTTTAGAGCTGTTTTAATAAGCAGGTTAAACTTAGATTTCCATGAAGCTTCAAATTAAAGTTGTACAGATAGTAGTAACTGGTTTCTTATTTTGAACTTTACTACTGGTTTTCAACACAAGCCTGAAATGTAAGGACACTGCCATTGTATTTACATCTATAGCTAAAAGTGTCAAGTTTGTTTCTAAAATGAAATTATTGCATTGAATATCTTTTCTTGTCAACTGGAGTCTATGATAATACATTGCTCTGTGATTTCAGTTTATATTCATGTATTCAGTTGCCTATTTTCAAAAATATTGCATTTGTAACACATTGTAACACTGTCTACAAATGTGTGCATATTTTCTGCCTGATATTCGTCTGAATGGTATTTCCCAATTATATTAGTACATCCACATGTTTGGAATAGAGGTATTTTGCATATACTGTATGTACTAGAATTAAATGGATACATGAACTGGAGTTTTAAAGTTTTAATATCATTATATATAATCTGTCAACTTGCAGACTTAAGACACATTTTCAACAAACCCTCGATTCAAAATAACTCAAAGTGGCCTAAATACTTTGAAAAGTAATTAAATAGAAAATGTTCATGAAATAGCATTTTTTGTGGGCATCTTTTAAGCGCTAATGACTACACTACATGAATAACTCAGGTCTCTCAGCTGGGCTCAAACACTCAGGGTGCAAGGGTGAAACTGGGACTGGTCAACCTAAAAGTTTGCCATTTCTGATTGCCTGATTGAGCAATTGTTCCAGCTTGAGAACAGTCTCCTGACAAAATCAAAGAAATGTCTGTACAGCGCATTGGTTCTACCTATTGGGRACATTTACAGGTGGGTGAAATGGATCATGTCAGTGTTCCTAGTGTTCACTTGCATTTTAATTACTTTTTTGTTTTGTCTTTTTACTTTTTCAATCTCCTTTCTATTTTTTTTCTGGCACTGTTTAAAGTTTCTTAAATAATTTGTTTTCATGCTGTCATTATCTTATAAACAATTTTGTTCTTTGGCATGGCAGAGGGTGTTGTTTGAAATCAGGACAATATTCAGTCATGACAACTAAAAGTACACAAAAATGAAAAGTTTTGCTTCCCCCAATTAATATTTAAAGTGCCAAACATGTAAAGCGTCTTCTCACATTTTTATTCCAACTTTTATTTAAACCACTCAAATGATCAAACAGTGCCATTGATATTCATAGAAACATCTCTGTAATTGAATCACAGTAATTCTTCCCAACTGCTACACCTGAAGAATTTGTCTTTTTCTAAGCAATGAGAAGGTAAAACATCATTTACTGCAGAGAAAAAAAAAAGTAAAACCTGCCTTTAATTCTCAAAGACGAACGATTCTTTCATCAATGAGATTTTGTTATGTGCTTTGGTTGGATTAAACAAACGCTCAGCTGTCATGTTTTTACATCTTAACCTTAAATACTCCTTGACAGAGCTTGTGCAGTACTTTAGCCACCTTTTGTTTTCTTAATTATTTCAATTGAATAAATGTGAGCTCTAATTGTGATTAATTGTACATTGTAGCTATTGCTTTCCCTTAATAAAAATATTGGCTTCTAYGAGTAACTGGATTAAACATGCAGCATTACCACAGTTCTAATATGTTTCCTGTTAACTATATATCTTTCTATAGAAAGGGATGTGCACCTATGAAACTGTTAATCCCAGACACTCCAACAGGCCATTTGTAACAGAAGTTAAATGATTCAAAGGCCTGTTGAAGCACAAGGCCCACCGATGAATGGAAATAATAAAATAACTTTTTCCCCAATTGTATTTAACACTTTTCACTGCAGTCTTTTGCCGATAGAAATCTTTCTACATGCCTTTTTATTTAGATATTTTTGCCAAATTTTCATCTGTCAGTGTGCAGTTTTTTTTCTGTTAGATAATTTCATACAGTGCAAGCTTCTTCCCTGTTACTTTGCAAAAACAGAAAAGTAGAAAACAGTGTCTGTCTGATATGCTTTCAGGTTCAGTTTCATTGCTGATATTTGATTTTCTACTTTTTAGTCAAATGATTTGTCTATTTGTATGCACAATGTCTCAGTAGTTGTGTGTACATTAAAGTTCTTAAGCCACATGCTGCCCTTGGATGAAAATGACGCAAGGCCTCAAATTTAAAGCTGTCAATTTGACCTGTGGACAACAGGAGGGTCTTTCTTTGACATACGCTACATAACATGTAGAAGTGTGTTTGGCCTTTGTATTGTGTACAAGACGGATTTTTTTGTGATTTGTGGTTCCTCTATTTTTTCTTGCACTTGGGATTTGAGAAACTTAGCTAAGTGTGTCTAATCTGAGCACAGCCTCTATAGCATTGAATGGTGCTGCTGTACCTGCAGCCTTCAACAATATAATACTTCAGCAGCTGTTCAACCAAGCAAGTAGCAGACAATGTAGGATGGTGGGGTGGGGGTGGGGGGCTAAGCTTGAGATAGACACCTGAGTGGATGTTGACATTATTGCTAAATGACCATGAAAAGTCTAGAGGACTGAAGTAATGTGGGGGAAAAAGAGCAGAGAGGGATGAAAATGGACCAAGAGCAAGAAGGACCCACCCACTCCCCTACCACACTGTATCAACTCTCGCTGCTCCGTCTAAAATCTGTGTCCTTTGAACCCAGTGTTTTCTATAGAAATGCAATCAGGGGTTTCCCCTGGAGGAAGTAGATGGTGGATGGGGATCAGCAGGGTCTCAGCTATGAAAGGCTGGTTGTGGGCGGGGGGAAGGAGCAGGCAGCACTTTCTAAATGGAAGTCAATAACATAACGTACCATTCTATCAGACCAGGTTCTCCTGCACTACCTGCTTGGTGTCACTAAAGATAGTAAAGAGTGGAACGTTGATGGAGTTCTCCAAAGCAACCCTGCACATGGCAGTATGTGTTTGTGTAGGTGAACACATGAGGAAAAGGTGTCTGTACCAGCAGTTGTGGGCTAAGCAACACTACTTTTCATCTTTTTAAATAAGTAATTGCTCTTCTTCCCACGTATTTGACACCTCTGTGGCAAGAATTTAATATTAAATGACAGAAATGATCTGAAAATGAAAATAGCTTAAAACTAGAAAACCTTTGGAGATAGTGACTATACAAACGGGACCAAATGCTGAGTCTCCACATGAAAGTGATTATTTTGTACATCTAGCTGTTGTATGAAATCCTGCTAATGCAGGCATATTTGAGACACATGCACACACAGCCTTATTTTGCAGTTAATCCCTTTGCGCATGTTAGCACTTCTACATAGATTAGGGGTATTAACATTGCAATGGTGTGCCTTCTCTGAGCAGGAGTAAAAATAGGAAATTAGCGACTGGTAGACGGAAGACATCTGACTGACGTGGTGTTGATGCATGTGTGGCTAGATGACATACTTTTCCATTAAATAACTATGCAATGATTGCTGGCACATCTGCACAAGATCAAACAGGCATGGCTTGTTTGGGAGCTTGCACTTTTTGCTTGCATTTGCTGAGCTGAACATTTTAAGAGTCAATCGACTGCAGTTTTTAATAACCTGGTTTCTCAGTAGTGTGCTGACTTGCCTGTACTTCCTTTATAGTCAAATACAATTTTATGATCAAAGCTCAAATTTCTGTTTATAGGTTGGGTTTTTTTCTAACTACCACCAATATAAAGCTATCATTTTTGTTTATTTACTAGAGATTAAGTGTTTGCAAATAAACTCCATTAGAAAATGTCTAATACTGAATGGTTTCTGCATGAATTAGTTCAACCATGAATATGTCTGTGAATTTCCAATGAAATACCTTGCAGGGGCACAAAAAATGAACCATTGGAATTCACATCGAAAGCAGTAATCGTTAAATGTAGTAGTAAAATGCAAACTCACATATTGGCGTTATCTCATGTTTTGTGTTGCTGTGATTATTTCCTGGTAGATAAATCGAACTGTATTGCTCAAAGGTCACTACCACTCGTACTGTTGCTCTTTCCGTGTTCTCTGTCAGTTCTCTAACTGATGGCATCATTCTAGGTCACTTGCACTCTAGTTGTGTTTATTGGTGTGTGGCCCAGTTATTTTTTTCAATAATCACTCCTTGCTCTACACTCGCACAGCACACAGAGGACGAGCTTGACACATGAACGAACAGTGGTAATTTCCCTAGGCAGACATTGATTTCACTTTTATTAAACTGTCTCGGTTGACATCCTGATAAAAATCATAATTTTGACTTGAAATCCATCCCTTTATTTCACTGAGTTATATTCTTTATTTTTGACCAGAAGTGACTTCTCAATAACTTTTTATAGGAGAACAGGAATGGATCATGTGGATAGCTGATTTTGACACACTTACCATTGATAACAGTTGCTGCTGTGCCAAAAATAATAAAGTTCGTTAATCTTTAGTCTTTTTCCTCCTGTCTTTATTTATTTATTTTTTATATTGTTTTATGTCTTGTCAGTTTGTGAAATTAGGAAAATGATTAGGGACTGCCATAAGGAATATAATGCCACAGCTGTATACAGCAATAAATCAAAACTTGGTTTTTTATGGTTTTTATTTATAATAAAATTTTATTAAAACTGATCAAGTGTATCTGTTTTTGTGTATTGATGACATTCTTTTTCAATTTTCACCCAAAATGTTGGTAAATGATGCAAATAAAGCATACAAAGGTGTTTGATATGTTTTCAGTACATGTTGAAGATTGTGTTTGATGCATTACACCTATATTTAAAATAATTTTTTGTGATAAAATAAAGCTCGAACAGATACTCTCTTATTGCGGTTTTCTAAAAACTGTATGCGTTTGGCTCCATTTATTATTGTACTTGGATATTAACACGTCAAATTGACAAACTGAAATGTTACTTATATTAAAGGTGCACTTAATGCCCATTTGATTGACTCAGTCTTCTTGGTATTTGTACATGTATCGTTTAGAATGAGCTGTGGTCTTCATGTACATGATTCACGTTTTGCATGTATCACTCATGAGCAAATCCTTTTAAGGAATGGTAAAGAATTTGCTGCTGCATTTGACAAGCCCTGTAGCTGAGGAGAAGCTGTAAATAAGAAAAGTTAAAGTGGACTAAGGACTGTTTCATAGCTTAGCATTCTCCTTAAATTTGGACAACCTCGTTGTGGATAGAAAGATTAAAAATAAGAATCTTAAGGAAACCATACTAGGTTTAAATTATGCATTAATATGAAAAGTTCATTCTGTCACTTCAGCCCTGCTGTGTCCACCTAGAAGCTTAAAGAAAAATTTTCTTGCTTTCTTTATATTTTTCTTTCCCATCTCTGTATTGACCCCGTAGTTAAAGCATAACCCTTAAGAGTAGCACTGCTATGTTTCTGCTGTTTTGTGAGGCAGAAAAGGAAAAGGCAAGTCATTTGTGATGAGTTCTTTTCTTTCTTTTCCATCCTCTGCGGTCCTGGTTAGTTTTTTGGGCACAGTCTCATTCCACAGCTGTTTCATTTTATTTCCATTTTCTTTCAAAAATGACATTTAAATCTCTTTGAAACTAGAAAAAAAGCATTTAATGCTTGTTGCTGTACAGAAGTATATTTTTTCACAGTAGTGCATCTATGCATGCTAAATCACTCAGCACTTAAGCATGTCCAAACTATGTACTAAAACTGAATTAACCTGTAGCAAATCTCATAATCAATGTGATAATGACCAAGATGAATTTTTAGCAATGAAAAATATATTAACAAATGTAGCGCAATTCTATTATAACTAATGCTTGGGTAGCTGTGGTTACATTCATTTGGCATGCACCGCTCAGATGAAAAACAGTGATAAAAGTCAACCTGGTCAAAATGTGCATTTGGAGTCCAACGACACACTAACTGCATGGTTTTTAGAGGCAATGATTCAATTCAATCAGTCACCCCTTCCAATCATTTTTTCACTCAGCACCAACCTCAGATCCCCTATCTCATTTGTTGATCATCGCTGGTCATTTAAATGTGATTGAATGTGAGCAGGGTTAAATTAGACTGCCAAAAGTGAAGCATGACGATATAGTGATTTGTCTCTAGAGGTTTTTGATCCTGTATGCCTCTGAATAGGGTCAAAGCGTTTTCTATTATATAATCTCTACCTGTTGGCATGAGCAATTGATATTAGCTGGCTTAGTGTCTTCCCTCAGCGCTCACACAATTGCCTTGAACATAATTTTCCACTTTAAATCAGCCTTGTTCTTTTGTTATCCTTTCACAAATTAGGTATGCATCTAGAATAAATGCAGTTAAATGGATGCGTCTGACAGACCCTTGGCAGCCTCCAGCTACTTATGACAACTCTTTACTGTACTGCTGTTTTACAGCAATATGAAGTAGCTCTTCAGAAGCTCAACACCACCACTTGTCTAACACTCAAACTTCAACCTCTACCTAAAAACTCTCCAGCTAGCCTTGCAGCTCAGCACTGCATCTAGTTTTGACAAGCACCCAGAAATCGACAAAAAAAAACCTTGTTGAAAAAATGCGTCTGTCTGCTCTTTTTCTCTCCTTTTCTTCCATTGTTGCATTTTGTCAGCACAGCTAGGCTTTGAGAGGACAGAAATGGCTTTTTGAGTGACRCAAGCTGGTGATGCCATTTGGCATGTCAACTGGTGGAAGCAGATAGAAAGGAAGGTGGAGACGAATGATGATCGTCCCGTGGCCTGCCTTGCGTTTGCTTGCCATCCCTTCTCCCTGAGGTCATTGAGCCCTAATTCTAGAGAGAGGGTAGGAATGCATTTTTACAGTGCTAGTTGTTTTTTTCCCCTTTTTCTTTATGTCTAATTTAGCCCCTTTATGCTCATAAAAAATGTAGAAAGATCAAATGTATTTATCTAATTATTACTTGTTGATAAAATCTTTTGTAAGTGCCAAACATTAACTGCTATTCTTTTATAATAGTTTTAGGAATGATGGACTTTTTTGCAGCCTTGAAGCAATGACCAGTTTTAACGGCAGTACATTGTACGCAACTTCTATTTTTACCTGTGCCACTGCCTCTGGTTATGAGCAAGCACCTTTGTTGTGGTAATAAACAGAGTAGGTTGTTAATTATTAATGTATGCTGCATTATGCTTATCAATCTAAACAAGATTGGAACTGTTGCTTTTTGTTAAAAGGAAATGGCCAAACTCTTAAAGAAATTGAATTTGAAATGTACTCTTCTTTATAGTTGTAAAGTAGTGTTACTTTGAAAGAAAAAAAAAAAAAAACGTTTTATATCCTGGCAAAATGGGACTTATATAAAAATGTGGAGAATAGGTGTATAAAAGTTCCCTACCCACAGATTTGCCCATTTGTGCATTTTTTATTTATTTATTTATTTATTTATTAATTAATTAATTAATTTATTTATTTACTAATTTATTTATTTACTTATTTATTTATTTACTTATTTTGTTCATCTGGGCAGGAGAAAAATAAGGGGACCAGTGCTTACATTTAAATGACAATCTCCTCATTTTGTAGAGTGTGTGATCTTCCATTTCATCAGTACTCAAAATCAGTTGTTAAAACATGTCACTTTCATTTCCACTTCCCTCGCGTCTTTGTTGCTGTGCTCCTCGTTGATTGCAAAATAATGACCAAAACTCCATCGGTTCTGCACTCAGAGGTGTAAATGGATCTGTTGGATAGCAGTGCTGTCATTTTGCAAGGCAATGTAGCTTAATGCCCTCTCCAATAATTTTGACCTCTTCTAGATGTGCTCAATGTGGCTTGACTGTTCCCACCAAGCTTTTACTGCTTTAGGCAGCAATTTGAAGATCTGGACTCTTACCTCTCCTCATGGGTTTACAGCACCCCTAGGGCCTTGAGGAAGTTAAATATCTGTATCCAGAACACAATGTACCTTTGGGTACTAAATGGGGGGAAAAAAATCAACGTGGATAATTACGAATTTTAGAGAATGCTGTTTTTCTACATGTTTATGTTTTAGGTCACTAGAAGCCCAGTGCATATTTGTATCTTCTTACAAAGCCTGAAATATTTGTTCTCACATTTCTGTGTGACTTAGTTTTAACAACCACTCGATTTATCCAGTTCAATTTGTGTTTTCCCACCCGCACCCTCACAACATTCAGTTAAGGAGAATTGTATCATATTAGCAATAATACAAATATCATTCAGTATTCATTGACCGGCATGGCATGTCATCCCTCTCCTAAAAATGAACTAGATTGTAGTTATTGCTGTTATTGATTTAATAACCAGGTCATTCAGGCCAGTGCACCGCTATATGTATGCTCAGCTACATATTGTGCTTCAAGGCCTGTGCATTTCTTCCATCTGGATAGCAAATAATCTATAAACCAATTTAACTACATGTTTAGCATGATTAGGCTTGCTGACACTTGCAATTTTTATCTTTATACATTCTCTGAAATGATTGGTTTTCTGGTGTGTACAATCAGACGTTTCTCTTGTAAAAGCTTCTTAACATTAGGTGCATGTAAATATAAATTTAGTGGGTGATCAGTGGACTAGAAGGCTCCAGGTTATGTGCTAGCAGTGGGCATGGTGTTAGTTTAAGGATCTACCACTATTCTTTACTGAGGCCATTAAAGCCCCCCCCTCCATGGGTGTGCCTGTATGCGGTTCTCCTCCATTCAGCCTTGGCCAAATGTCTCCCGTTCTGGTTCCAACCCTGCTTTCAGAACCACCTCCAAGGTGGTTCCAAGCATGGGACTCAGAGTATTGCGTGCTTATGATCTTGTCATCATTACATTGGTAGTGGTTTTGTATTGCTCTGTGTCAGGGACCTTTTTAACTGTGCAAAGGCAACCAGTCACTTGGCTTTTATGGCATCTAGTTCCTAGACATGTACTCTAGTGGCTTTAAAGGGAAGTGCAAATAAAAGCAAAGTAATCACATTTGTGTTATTGATTTAAAAGATAAAAATATTCAACTTGCACTGTAAACAGCACTGTACTGATTACAGAGTAATGTTGTGTATGCTGTTAAGTGCCAGGAGGACTGTGACCAGTTATACATCAGGGAAACGAAGCAGCCACTGTTCAGAAGAAAGAGCTGACACAGAAGAACAACATCAGGCCAGGATTATGCAGTTTACACTCATCTACAGGCCAGTGGTCACTATTTCAGGAATGAAGATGTCCTCATCTTTGATAGAGAGGAACGTTGATTTGTGAGAGGAGTAAAGGAAGCCATTTTTGTGAAGAAAAAAACATTCATCATTAAACAGGGGTGGAGGTCTCCATGTCCAGTTGTCCCCCTCTTACAAAGCTGTGAATGCAAGTACGACTCGGCCCCATGAGAACTATGTTATAATCAGGGTTCTAACGATAATCAGGTGGTTGGTGCACATGATCCTCTATGAACAATAGGTAATGATCAGAGCACTAAAGACGGATATACTGGTTACATTCTCTATCTCATTGAATTTAATGAATGTATCTCCCACATGCTGAAAGACAATCTAAAACTCTCAGCAGATATTTTATGGCAGTAAAATAATGCAATGTCTTCTGCTTTTTTTAATCCTGTGTACCAGCAAAAAGACAAAATTTCTTTTGACAATGGTCCACTTTAAATGCATAGTGCAGTCAGCCTTAACCTCCAAGCAGGAAAATGCTTCATAATTTATTGCTTTTATTCGCTAGCCTACTGTGGGTCATTCTGAGGGCAGCATAGGAGTCCAGCCTGCTTGACCCACTGTGGACATTTGCTTTCTTTGTCCATATTTCTTTTGACTCATTCTCTGAGGAGTTTGTTTTTTTCAGGATTCTCTTGAAAAACAAATTTTTCTAGAGTTAACTTTCTTTTCCTCATTTCTGTCGAAATCAAACCAAAGTGTTTACATTTAGTTTATTTACCAAGGAAAATATCTAAGAACAATATTACATGTCAAATCATGCCATCATTGTTTTGTATGCAAGACTTCCAGCTGTGGCTGATTTGCAGTCTCTGACCCTGGTTATTGCTTGAAAAGGCAAGTAATGGTATACTATAAAATACCAAAAAAAAAACAAACAACACATTATATCTCCAAACAATTTTGCCCTCTTTTCATCCTGCTCTTTCCCTTATGTTCTACTTCTCTCTTTTAACCCCTGTCACAAACTTGCACTTGCTCACCTGCTTTTCCTAAATGGCTATGCAGGGTAACATCAATTATCTATTGATGAAAGAAAATCTCATTAATGGGGATCAGGTAAGTTTAATGGTAGGAATCCTGCTTGCTTACCTGACCATTAATGGTTCTTGCCATTTGAAAAGCTGTTTGACTTCTCCCAGTCTTGTCCTCAGCAGACAGCAGCCTGCTGCTGACAGTGATGCATGGGACACCCTGAGTCACATTGATCACCTTGGGCGAGTCTTCTCACAGGCAGATGCACACAAATGTGTTGCTGTCCAATATGTATCTTTTGTCCTAATATCTTTTTGCTATTTTTATTTGCAGGACCTCAGAAAAGAAAGTATTGGGTTTATTCTGTAGGATACTTTTGTGTTTTTTCCCCAAATATAGGCTTGATTGCAAAGCAAAATTGTGGCAACTTATGATGGACTGCATCTTTCTACTCTAAAGAATCTAGAAATCTCAATTATTTTCAGTTATTGTTATCCAAATATTTAAATCCCAATAACTTTTAATAGGGCGGGTCAGGGTAAAACAGTTGAATCTAGAGTGTTATGAGATACACTAGTTAATTTGCTGGAATGGCAGTAACTATTTCCAGTGATACAACTACAGCTTTTAATGCCCAAACTGGTCATGTGAAGGAGTAGAGTTGTTGGGTTTAAAGCTGTTCTTTTGCCACCAAATTGTTTACACAGCAGATTGAAACAYGCTTGAGCTCTGAAGTGAACACTCTGAACAGCAATATCCTGCCAAGGTGAGGCCAATCCTCACTGTACAACACATTCCAAATGAAAACCTGCTTACTTTTGTTCAAAATGTCATCCTATTTGTTATTTTACTGTGGCAACCTTTATTATTATTACTATTATTTTATTAAAGAGCTGTTCAGAGACTATATATATA
>NW_013952424.1:1871965-1902737 GCF_001266775.1 Austrofundulus limnaeus
TCTATATTCATAGATTTTTTTTCTGAAACCAACTGGACCTTTTCCTCTCACTATTTGACCACAGTAACATACTAACATACTGTATTTAGCCATTTCATATCCAGGGATTCCTGATGTAAATCAGCCAAAAAAGAGCCTTCCATTCTGTTAAATGTGCTTATAAATGTTATCAAATATTTAATTTTGAGTTGTGGGCAGATTATGTCCTCCTTGTGTAGTTCCACTTCTTACTTTTAAAATGCATCCATCCATCTTTATCTACTTTTCCTTTCTGGGTCAAGGTAAACACTTGAGAGGTTGCAAGTTCATCACAGGTCAATATAGAGGCGAACAACCAATCTCATTAACACCAAGGGACAAATTAGTTACTAGTTAACCCGATGTGCATGCTTTTGGTCTGTGGTAGAAAGTYGAAGCACATAAAGAAAACCCAAATGCACATGGAGAGAACATGCAAACTCCACCCAGAATCACTTTTAACAGCTGATTATAAACTTATGTAACATCTTTACCCTGTTTGTGAACAGATTACTTAACGATTCCTTCAGGGTGACAGGAAGTTGTTTCGGGCGCTTGTCTTTTCTTTATTGTGTGTCAGTAACACTTTGAGAAACAGCTGGAGCCCTGCAGAGATTTTGGTCCTGYTCTGTGCTGTGCAAACAACATTCCTGTTAAAACACATGCAGAATCTCACATTTTGCATTACTAATCTCATGCTTTCACTTGTAGACACACATTATTGGATCACTGCAGAGCCAAGGAAGTTTCCTGTCAGATAGCTGTCATGGCTTTGAGCAACTCCTTCACACTCGTCGTGTATTTATCACCTTGTAGTAATTGTCTAATAATTTTCTCCCTGCTCAGCTGATGCTTTTGACAGTTTGATTCACTGTGCGACTTAGCTCTGGTTAATTAACTCCACCATACTGAATAACTTCACAAAACATTATCGTATTTTGAAATGATTTTTGCGAGTCCACATAGTAAGAAAATTAGCGTAAACCATAATATGATTCCGTTGTGAGATTATTGATTTGTGTTTTTGCTCGATGAGGCTCTGCCTCTCGTGCCCAACTGATGTTGAACTTCTTCACTCAGTAAGAACTGTCAGTCCAAAGTTGTGCTTTTGGTTAAATTAGCTTAACAATTGTTTGTTCACAAACATGAGGGGGGAAAACGCTGACTTTCTGAATCCCAATCAAGCTGAAAAATGTCCAATTCTGTTTGCATGCTGAGCAATCTGTGCATCTCTATTAAGGACATAAATTAAGGTGTAGAGATATACTGACTGCCCCCTGTTCTCACTTTGCACTCTAGTCATATGTCATTGCAGTCTTTGCATGGGGGAGGGGGAGTCGATTATGTTTATGCTCGTATGGAGAAATGCACCTAGACGTGCAAGCACTGCACCTATCAGTGTCATTCTGCTTTCACAAAGCCCATATATTATGACATTATTCTTATGAGCAAAGAGCTGCTGGTGGAACTGCCTTTAAGCATAAAAGTGTTGATTTTTACTTTATTTTATTTGTCGTGTTTAAGTAAGGGTCACAAGGGACATGAAGTAGTGGGATCGACTAAAATATCTGATGCTGTTACTCATTGTTACAGGGAGTTACAGCATAAGGCTTACTAAAGAATTATGGCTGTTWAGAACACAAACAAGTAGAGTTGAGAGTGGCCAGCTAAGTGGGASAGAACAGTTGCCACAAAAGGAGCTGCCACCTTGTTGCTTAATGAGAATGAATGAAGACATTCCCAAACGTCTGCACCTGCCAGACAGTGTTCACTGCTTGCATTTGCACATTACTGAGCTCACTTTGACAAGAAAGYGCACACAGGCTTACTCACAACCTCTCTGTCAGTCACACACAAATACTCTCACAAACATTTCAGCACACACCCGGAGTCATACTGTAAACAGTGCATTCGCTACAGTCCACACCATGGCCTTTAAACTTTTATGATCCCAACTGGTAATTTGACACAAAGTTAAATCTCTGTGGTGATAACTATGATCTCAGTAATTGCAGCATGCACTAAAAGTTATGAAAATTGTGGCAGAGCTGCTGCCAGAGATGATTGAAAGCTCTGTATACCGATTATTCTCCTGTGTGGCTTTCAAGCTATACACAGCCTGCTCTTTTCCTGATGAGAAAATGCATACAACATAATGTATGCTCGAAGTAGTACTTAAGTTAAGTTTCGGTTCATGCCAGGTTGGACCTCATGGGTTTCTAAATGGCTTTGAATCATAATTGGGGAACGCACTGTTCTCTGTAAACTTTGCCCATTTGTCCAGTTTGTTTAAGGTATSTAGAATTCACTTCTGTTGGATGAGTTGATCAAAGAAAAATGTGTCACGCCTCAGTTTTTCCCCCCTCTTGTGTCCGGCCTCGTTTTTATTTAATTGGTTATTTTTTATTTATTTTTTATTTTTTTGTGCCATGTTTATATTATAGTCTGTAGTCCTATTTAATATTTTTGTTGTTGCTGTTCATTTTCAAACAGCTAAGTGAATTAAAACTGCTACAGTCTTTAGTACTTTGGAAAATCCAAACAAATGCAGGTGTTTGCACCCATCTTGACATAGCATTCACAAGCATGCTTTTTTCTACYTTTTTTTTCTCTTTTTGTCTCCTGTGCTCAACATAATCCCAGCATTTATGAGATTACCAAAGCCCATTTGTGTTCCAGTGAGAGCCATCTTGGCTCAAAAGAGGCCTCCACTGGGAACCATCTGGGCTCTGTTCAAAGCAGCTTCCCTTCACCACCTCTGTCTTCTGTACATTGTGACCAAATCTATTTGCTTCGAAAGGATAATGAATTAAAAATCTAAATTTTCAAATTTGATCATTTTTACAGTTTATTTTAATGTGTTTTATTTTGTCAAAATTGATCTCACAGCATTACCCACAGATGTTTAGTTTAAACTAATAGGCTACAACCTCACTATTTAGCACAGGTCACCAAACTCGCATTTGATTGAAAAACTCTCATTAAGACCTAATGCTATTTTCATTGGCAGTAATCATTCATGTTGATTCAGTTCATGTATAAAAATACAATTCACACTTAATTTAAAGTGTTGTACTATAAAATGGGGAGGAAAGCAGGAAAAAGTGTTTTTATTTAAGCTCTTAGTATTGACTTGATCAAGAAAACTAAGAATCTACACCAACAGTTAAATGTAAAACTAAAACAATAATTCAACCATTCAATTTATTTTCTCAAGTTGCTGTCACTAACATTTTAGACAACTTATGCAGTTTTGAAAGCTATCTACATTGAAGATAGAATTTAAAAAATAATCTGTAAGCCTGTTTTAGGCTAGCCTGGCCCTTGCCTTCCTATGCAGCTCCGCTCAATTCTAGTTTCCCTTCACTGCTCCGTCTGGGACTTCTCCCATTGAGATGGATTTCGCTGGCAGATTTTTAGCCGGGCCAATCAGAGAACAGAACGTCAATTTTCTGCGCAGTGTCTGCTTGTAGTTTATTTTACCTGGGCCAATCAGCAAACAGAAAGTGGAGCTTTGAACGACATCGACTTTCTGGGCAGTGTCTGCTAGTTATTTTAGCATACGGCAGTGGAGGAAATGAATGAAGCCAGTCCGTGTTGATAAGGCTTCCAAATTCAAATAAATTTGTCTGACAAAGCAGCAGCTCTCATTTACAGTCGTCTCGTTCGGCTCGGTACTTCTTTCCTCTCAGTAGGGTTGTTCACAGAACACTCTATTTCCGGTTTTAGCTTAGCCTCCATCACAGCGACATACGTCGCAGCCAACTGATCCAATCATTTTAAACTTCAGCAGAGGCCACACCTTCAGCAAGAAATCGATTCTCTATGCATCAAGTCCAGACCCTTGTACGAAGCAAAGTGAAGGACAGGGTCTGGTTTAAACCAGGCTAGTTTTAGGCATGTACATACGTAATGCTAAAAAATTTCACAAGTTGTCTAAGACGTTATAGTGTGACAGGGCCTTTAACCTATGCTCCAGTCCCAGGTGCAGTGGTCATAGAGCAAAAGGCCAGGTATACCTTGGACAGGTTTCCCAGTTAAATTAAGTTTATTTTCATTTATTGATATTTTCAGTTTTCTTTTATCATTAATCTGATATTTATTTCAGTTATTCTCCATAAAGTGAAACCCAACTACATGCATTGTTTCGTTGGTGTAGTTGAACAACGGGGCGAAGGTAACCTGGTGTGCATTTGACACCTAGTCATGAAGGTGTGCTGGTATTCTAACATTATGCTGGCATT
Organism: Austrofundulus limnaeus; assembly: GCF_001266775.1. Classification (NCBI taxonomy): domain Eukaryota; kingdom Metazoa; phylum Chordata; class Actinopteri; order Cyprinodontiformes; family Rivulidae; genus Austrofundulus; species Austrofundulus limnaeus. Next base: position 1,876,228 of record NW_013952424.1, read on the forward strand.
CCACAGTAAGTCTGTTTGCTGATATTAATACTGTTTGCATGCAGGAACACCACCCCTGTTGGTATTGACTTGAGCCATGTAGCCATCTTGTCATCAGTGTGCTGTTGTCAGTAGCAGGCTAATTTTCTTACCATAAGGTTAGCAGTATGTGGTAAATGAACTTTCCTGTGTAAGTGGTCTGGAAAAAACAAAGACTAATTTGTTTTATTATGACATAAAGAGTATGTATCTGCATTGCCACTACAACCACTTCTCTCAAAAGAAGACATCTTTTTAAGATTTGAATTTTTCACATGAATCAAAATCCTATGAGCATTATTAAAGCAAGCAGAATATCATTTTAGTAAGTTCTTTCTGGCATTACTTCTTTGTTTTAGTTTTTTGCTTTGTACTATAGACCGTGCCGTTGTCCAGTTAATGAGTGTTTGTTCCAAAAGGCTTAAAAACTTGTGGAATTAAAAATGGCTAGCCATAGGGTTTGAATTTATTCAAACGTAGCCAGTGAAGTAGTGTTTGTGTTTATTTGTAATTGTTTGTAATATTTTGAATAAAGTCAACATTTATTCTTTTTTGTCTCTCTTTCCATATTGTTTAGTTCTTGACTTGCATTTGCTGTAATACTTTTTTTTTCTTTCCATCATTTTCCTCCTTTCCCATTTGACATTTTGCTCAGAGGACCAATGCTGCTCTTGTAGCATTGTTATATAACTGCCTCTGCACTTCAAGACAAAGATAAAACAGGTTTTATTAATTTCTGATATAAGGGGAAAGAAGAAGAATGATAAATAAAATGGCAGGTGATACAAATCAAATGAAGTTGGCTTGTTTCATGTTCTGGACCTGACAGAACAGTGTGTCCCAGTGTCCCAGCTGCTTCTTATTTTTCTTTTTTTTTCTTCTTTTTTTCTTTTCAGAAGTTTTTAAAATGTACTTCAGCAGCTGTAAAAAAAAAAAAAACACATTGATAAACCCTTTTAATCCCCCTAAAATTCTTCCATTATCAAATAAAGTGGTTTGATCTTTTGTCTGACGCACAATTGTAGGCAATTGCTTTCTAACTAACTGAACAAAACAAATGTAAATCACATTTATTTCATGTATTAAACACATTATTTCCTGTTCAAGCAGAAGACATTATGTAAACTTGTATGCCAACAACTTCATAAAAAGCTATTTGGAATCAGGGATGCTAATTAAGAAAATAAAACTAAAACTGGTTTGTTAAAGTTCTGCTCTGTATGACGAGCCGTGTGGTAACTCATAAGGTGGGAATAATGCCTCACTTAAAACGTCTTTTAATATTCTTTAATTGAAGAAGGTTCTCAGTGCTGAATCAAAAATTACATCTGCAACATTGATCTGATTTGGGCAGATCACTTTTTGTACCGTATAGGCATTTTTTTTGTGACAAAGCATGACTTACAGTGAAATATGAAATGTAACTTTTAGCTAAACTACGTTTTCAGTGATGAGCGGTGTTCCAACATGATTTTTTATTGTATACCTCTTTTATTTAGACAACTGATGAGTGGTTCTAACCCACATAATCTATGAACCGAATCCCCAAAGTGACTCTGTTCGTTGCATAGGTTGTGATTTGTGCTTAATAATGGAACATCTAATGCGTTCAGTAATAAAACCTTTTTACTGTCGCTGAGAACAAGGCAGAGCAGTTTACAAACTTAATTCCCTTCAGATTTCCCTTGTGACTACAGGGCTAAGCAGTTCAAGTCTTAATCACTTGACTCCTCTCTATCTCCTAAGCACACCTGTCCTCTGACTTTCTAGCTGACTTTATACTTTAGCAAAAAATATATATATTTAAATTTATCCCCTGATGGTCCATCACTTATGAAACAAAATGTTATGAATAGATAATTAGCCTGAATAGGCAGAATGTAGTTATAGACCATTGTGAACAATGTCATGAGGTCTTTTTCTACTTTGTCAGCAGGGTTAGCCCTTTCATTGCCCTCGTTTGTTTACTTAAAAGAATTGGAGCTTGGCTGTCACTAATTGAATATGATTTACGCTAGGAAAAAAGTAGTATAATGATATTTAGAGACTTAATTAAGTTTGGAGTGCATATTCAAGACTAACTTAAAGCCACTAACAGCCTGCGCTGTTTCTGCAGGTCGTGTGATTCCTGTGGTTAGTGTGAATAGGCACGATATTGAGAGCAGACAGACTTAATTAGGAATGTCAATGACTTAAGTTAATCTGAAAACAAGAGGACATTGCTGGCTTTTGTGTGGTGAGAAAATTAAACGAATACTGACCCAGACCACTTATTGGGATATCTGCCACAGAGCACTGAAACAGGATTTCTGTGTGTTCTCCCAAATCGATTGAGAGCTCACATCTCCCTTAAAGCCTGTTTAAAAACATTGCCCTCTCCTTAGAGGGGCTCATCCATTTTATTTGCTGCGATATACTTTCAGATGTAATCTTGAAATTAAATATCTGTGCACTCTTATTCTCATTTTCTTCTTCTTTTGTTATGTTGTGTTCCAGGTCGAAGTCGAAGTGGAGAGCATGGATAAAGCTGGGAACTTCATTGGCTGGCTGCACATTGAGGGTGTGAATCTGTCTGTGGCGCTGGTGGAAAACGCTCTGTCCAAGGTCCACTTTACAGCTGAACGCAGCCCCTACTACAAAGCCCTGGTCTCGGTAGAGGAAGTGTGCCGACAGAGGAAAGAGAAGGTAGGTCTAATTTAGAAGCACCAAGAGCACTAACTACTTTATATACTCCCAGCGAGGACTTGACTTCTAAGCGGCAAACCGCTTTCATGAAGCTCCCAAATGGTGAACATCACTCACTTTAATGCCACAGTAAATTTCATTCAGCCATGACATGGATAGCATCTAGTTTAGAATGGTTTAGGTGTACTGGTAGCACAAGATAACATCCTGCATAGCCATGGTGACATCTTTCTTAAGTCTTTTATTGAAAAACTGACTTGTCTCAGCACCTGACAGCGCAAGGAAAGAAAAATCTATATTTATTTGGTTGGCTGTCACATACATGAGCCATGGAGTCCTAGGTCTGACTGTCTATGAACATATTTTAGTTTCACTGCATGTTGATATTTCTTACAAATTGCTTTAGTTGCATTTGTCTTTTTCCCACGTTCAGCGTCAACGTTCATTAGCTTTTCACAGGCAGAGGAAAAAGTACAGTCCAAGGCAAGGGAGTTCATTGAGGATTCAGGAGTAAAATATAAATCTCCTTGTACCAATAATGATTTATTGGTCATGAGAAATGACATTAGGTCATTATGGTGGGGGCATAAATTTGACTAAAATGTATTAACACCCAGTCTGAACTTATTGTAGTTAAAGCTGCAGTGTTGTGAAATTGCTCCATCCAGGGTGGCAAATAGCCACATTTGCTGTTATCATTGAAGCTGTCTATCCTCAATGGGAGTTCTTTGATGGATGGAGGCCTTTCTCACGGTGATCCTGATCTTGCCTTGCATTTTCATTATGGCTCCACGAGTCACCCCTGGCAGATGCACAAAGTGCCCAGCCAGCTGTCATGGTTGTCCTCCTTCTCTCCATCTCTGTAACTTATTTCTTTCACTTGCTCTCCTTTTCTCTCTCTCTCCTCCACTCACTTCTGCCTATTTGGGTCCTTGAGGACACACAAATGCCTCCTCTTCCCATATAAATGTAATGTAGTGCTGGAGCTGAGAAGGGGTTGTGTTCTTTCTCCCTTCTAAGAATTTATCATGTTCATAGTTGCTGTGTTCCTACAGTGTTTGCTCTTGGCTCTCTTCTTTTTGTTACAATTACTCTCCATCTGTGGCTTCTTTTTTTATTATTTATTTGAAAACCCTGACAAATATAGATGAATATCTTGAGAGGGGGCCGCAGGTGAACCTTTCAATAAAAAAAAAATCTCACTAGGCCACCTAAACACTCAGACCCTGCCATCTTAAATCTAACCACAGCAAGAAGGTGCTGTCCTAACCTCTTGAACAATTTCAGTTCAGGTTTCCAGGTACCTTTTGCAGCATTGAGACAGATTGACTTTGAGCATGAGGTTTTGACTTGAGCTAACCTGAGTGTGGACAGGGCCATAAAGGAAGCCGGCAGAATGAGGCCTGAATTGACCAGACAGATGGTGATTATGTTTGATCTTAGTCTGCCACAGGCACCAGTGGAAAGATCAGCCACAGCCTGACATGTTTGTGTGTGTATTTGTGGAGAGGGTTGTTGTTAGCAAAGCGCATGGCCCTGACTTTCATGTGCATGCAAATGCATACTATGCAACTTGATGGCAGATGATGTGGGACTTGGTCCTCTAATTAACCCACAGAGACCATCTTTTAGAAAAGCCGAATGCTCGGCAGTTTTTATTTCTTCCTCTTTTGAAGTCATTACTGGTCTTTGTGGAGGTAGTGGCAAGGTAGGGCAGACTGGCTTCTTTCCCATCTTTTGTTCTTATTGCCCTCTCTTTATTGTCCCTATGGCTGTAGATATGGAAGACATCAGTGGCACTGCTGTGTCAGGCACCTCAACAAGAAAACAAGGTTGTCGTAATAAAGTACACTGAAGACGTGTGGAAACGCACACTTATTAAGGAAAAGTTTGCGTTGGCGGTCCAGTAGGGACCCAGGTCAACAAAGGGGACGGGGGCTTGCTGCTGTAGCATTCCAAACCAAAACTGCTTAGTTGGAGTGTCTTAAGTGAATATGAGATTTTGCTTCAATGAGACCAATGGGACAGGGTGGTTGTGCTCTAATTGAGGAATTCCAAAGGGTTTAAAAGAAAGCATTTTCTGGAGCTCAGCATGTTTTTAATCTTGCATATCAGCACCTCTTGGAACAATATTTGGAACAGTCTTCACAGCAGATTAAACTCTCCCCACATGAAGGAGACATGAGTTGTAGATCTGGGTTCATTCCTAAGTCTATTTTTTTTACATAGCTAAGATGCACAAGTCTCAGGAGTGTGCTGCTGTGTGAAAATTGTCATTGCAGTACTCTGTGTGAACCTTTACATTATTCAGCTAGAAGATAAACTGTTTTATGTACAACTATTCCTTGTTGCCAAGCAGCCTTCATGTCTGTTTTGTTCACTTCTTGCCTGGTTACTTGGAAATTTATCAGGCTTTTTTTATTATTATTTTTTCAACAAAACTATTGCTGAAACAAAACATCTGGAAAATGAGAGGCCATATTGTGAGTTATTTTTGTTTTGTTTTTGTATCTTGTTGTAGACGATAAATATATTTTTAAAAGGTTGCAGCATTTTGGTCTAGTGGACTGGGAGCAGACTAGGGCTGAAACTATTCCTCAAATAATTTGAGTAATTTGATTACAAAAAATCCTTGAGGCAAATTTATCTGCCTCAGAGCTTCGTAAAAAATACATACTGTTATAATCAGCGCACTTTTTGTCCTCCCGGAATGTTATTTGTGTTACACATCAAAATGCTACAATGTTAGCACTTCCGCTAACAGTTAAAGCTCCCACGTACTCGGGCATACTTCGGTCCGCGGAGGTCCGCACGGACTCGAGGCGGACTCGAAGCGGACGTCCGCTGGACTGGACCGCGCAGAGATAAATCTTTTTTGCGTCCACTTATGCATGCTCTGTGTCACACAATAAACAACCTGGCGAGAAACAGGACCTCGGACTGTCGACGCGTCACGCGTTTATGCTTGCTAAGTGCTATATTTAGCTTCAGAAGAAGACGAAGAGTGCCGAAATGAAGCGCCCAAAAAACGACAAATTATAAAAAGCATGGGAACATTTAAAACTAAACAGAAAAGACAACAACAAGCAATGCTCTGCACATCCTCGATGTTTCTGCACCGGAACAAAAACAGCTGCTGCATGTACCGAACGCGTCCGGAGTAGGGGTGTAAGAAAATATCGATACACTGAAATACAGCGATATTTCATTTCCCGATACTGTATTGATATTCTAAAGCCCTGTATCGATTTTTAATTAAGATTTAAAATGTCACCTTTCCTGCCAGTTGTTAATTTTTATGTTGTAGTTCAGCCTCTGACCACTTGCTGGCAGCAGTGAGCCAGCCATTTGGCTCCTCTACCTCTTGAGCACCAGAGAGTAAGGGTAGGATTAGCATGGTGAGTAAACATTAGCATCATGTTCCGATAGCTGAATCTGAGCGGAAAAGACCGACACCCTCTGCCTTCTAAGCTGAGGTAAGGTTACCAACAGTTACTTATTTGTCAGAATGTCTGTATTTTAAACCAAATTAAYTGTCTCGTGCGCTCTTTTTTTCCAACTTTAGTCAGCTTTCACGTTACGCATATAGCGCATGCGTCTTATCACCTCGAGTGAACTCGGCACTCAACCCCGTGACGTAAAACTCTGTCTGTTGCTCTCAATAGCTGCGTTTACATGGACAAAAATAATCGGAGTAAAGAGCCGCTAGGGCATGTCTATGTAATAGAATTTTTTGAGACAATGAATTTTGGTTTTTCTTTTTTTTCCAGTAGGAGGTTTTTATTTAATAGAATTTTTTAACCAAACAAAATTGCAATATATCGCAATATATCGCCTCTCTTACAGTATCGCAATATATCAGGATATATCGTATCGTGACCCCTCTGTCATGATATGTATCGTATCGCCAAATTCTTGCCAATACACAGACAGCCCTAGTCCGGAGTTAACCACGGGTATTTGTTTACGTTCCCTTTGGTTACCTAAATCTGTGTTAGTCTGTCATGTTACAGATGTACAAGGAGCAGGTATATTTAAGCTAATGTTATTTGTGCTGACAAATCATGGTGACCTGGCAGGGTTTTATTGAGCAGTGTTTAAGGTGTGTGATTAAAAACAAGACTTACTGTAAGTTTGTCAGGTAAAAATAAAAGCACAACAGATTGACAGCTTGAGCTGAAAAACATTTATTTGTTGATATGCTTTTATCTTAGTTTAAATTATACTTGGAGTAAATATTTCAAGTTTAAAAGTATTTACAGAAGATAGTTGGATTGTTTTTTAATTATTTGCTGCTGCTTTTTATGATTTTAGCCTTCATTATACTACAGTCATATTTGTTTGTAGCTAAGCAGTCAAGACTGAATCTTTTATTACCTAAATGGGAGCCCTGCATCAACCTAATAACAGTCTTAAAATAATTTTTTGTTACCATTAACAAGTGAACTCCACAAAACTTGATACTAACCATTTTACTTATTAAATTTCTAACAAAAAAAGATTAAATTTTCCAATCCATAACAATAAATTTGCAGCGTTTAGATTTTTCAGTGATGGTTAAAAATGATTCATTGACAGAGTGCGTTTAATTAATGCCTCCTCAAACCTTACATACATAAATACAAACAAATGGAGTTTAAAATGCATTAATTAGTACAACTGGTGTTGTAATTTTACTTTGATTGCAGCAGGGTCATCAGCAGGTTTATATTACCCCTTCACAATATTAAATAATTGTATTTCTCATAAAATAATTAAGTAATTACTGCAGAACATGACGTTTTTTATTATCCGATTACTCAGTTAATTGTCAGAATTATCAATAGATTAATCAATTACTAAAATAATCGTTAGCTGCAGCCCTAGCGCAGACTTTTAACTCATGAGATTTTGGCTGAAGCTTTCATTGAAGTTCCCTTGAGTTGGCAGGTGTGGGAAATTCAGATTTTAAAAGGATTAAAGATGCTGAAATAAACAGGGAAATGAATTAAGTTTTCTGAAGGCTCTTAGCTCCACGTTGCGAGTTAGAACTACCAGTCTTGCAGGATTTAATGTATATTGTCTATTTTCTTACATCTATGCGAAGTGATATAGTAATGGTTAGTTAGAAGAGGAAAAAAGTGCAACAGACTGGCCTTATGTAAAAATTAAAAAGATAAAATGGCACTCAGTATTAATCAAAATGTGGGCATTATTAAGCAATTTATTTTCCTTTAATTACTTAATCTTGAAGGAGATTACTATGCTCAGAGTGGGTCTCAGTGTTGGTGAATGAAAGGGAGTAGAAAGAGTATGTGACAACACTTGTTAAAGGTATTTTGTGTCACGAGACTTTTTTTTCTTTCATCACTTCCTACCCCCCGTTCCCTTAACCCAGTTCGATCCTCTTTAGACCACACTGTCGGTCTTTAATCTCTGCAGCGTTCTTGTAGCCATACATTCACTCTCATCAAACGTTCCTCGTCCTTCTGTCCTCCTTCAGCCAATCATTGAATCCCTGTCATGCCCATGTTTCCTTCAGCTGCTTTGACAGTTTTCAGATCATGCTGGACAGCTCGGACTGCGTACCACTGATGCAGAGCAAGCTGGGCACCTGCATCAGTTGTACTCCCAATTTTGGAGCAGGAGGAGGAAATAAATCTTTGAGAAACGCAAACTGAAGATCTGCTGCTGCCTTTTCCAATACTTCATCCATCTGTCAGCAACACTTGTCAAAAGCACTTGAAGCAGCATCTTTCTGACATTGAGCTGTGTGACGTGTCCTTGGCGGTGCCTGATTGAAGTACATAATCTTGTTTTAGAATTCCCTTTTTTACCCCTCTCAATGATAGTCCAGTGTAACTAGTCCAGCTGACTTGACTAGAATGTACCTTTATGTTTTAGTCGTTGTGCAAAGCAACAATTTTGTACAACAAATCAAATCATTCAAACAAAACTTGGCTAAAAACTGGGTAGCATGGATAGCAAATGGACATCTGGAACTCAGTTTATTTGATTCAAGTCAGTAGGTTCACTATTCATGCTAAAATCCTACAAAAGCCAAACACAGGTTCACTTTATCTATAATTTCTTGCTGTTTTTCCAAGACTGTGTAGAAACATCTCCCTTACCCCCTCTATCATTTATGCTGCGTCTCCTCTGCAGTCAGCACATCACACACCTGGCTACACAGAGGATAAATCCAGGTAGCTTTTAGCAGAACTGCTTGGCTTCCCTTTCTGATTTCATGCTGCACAAAGTTTACATCCAGCAGACGGGTTTCACATAAAACAGATTATCTATGGTACGCATTGTGTCCTGTGCATTTAAATTGAAGTCTGCATTGTTTCTTTTTGTTTTACCTGGAGCAGTTTAAATCCACTGAAATCAGACAAAATGCCTGATTAGTACTATGAAAGACCATTTTGTTATGTATGTGGTCAATTGATTCTCAGTCTGCTGTGAATGGTCTACATCAAATTAGGTACTAGCAGCCTTGTTTAAGTTTCATGAATGACTGTCTTTATGTTCAGTGATACATGTTCAATGATTTCTTAACCCTGAAGTCATTCAGAACTGCAATTTGTTATTTTTCTGCCCATGGTTTTGGTCTTATCTTAAAATAACCCGTGGCAATCACTAAGTAGATCCATGAAAATTTCAGAGTTAATAAAAAAAACAACTAATATATGTATACCCTAATATGTCAAGATGGCTTTCATTTTCTATTTAAAACCTTGGAATTGGATCTATCGATATTTTGCTTTTGAGATCCAACTGCATTGATTTCTCTGCATTGCTATTAAGTTGAAGTAGTTTGTAAAATGTAGGAAAAGCAGTGATAAGTACACAAGAGCTCTTAAGCTTTATGGTAACACATCGCCTTTCAGATCAGTAGCTCAATTCTCATGTACGATGCTGGAAGTCATTGACACATTCGGTGCGAGAACACTTTGCTTTACAGCCAGTGTGTCAATACCCAAGCAAGATGGAGGTTGCACGCTTTGGTGGCAAGTATGAAAGGACAGTGGGATCACAGCATGGGGACATTATTGCCTGCAGGGTGGTCTCGATGGGAGAGGTGACCCATGTGAGACCTCACATCTCTGGAAAACATGGGCTGGACACTGTTATGCACTACTGATTCCCAGGCTTCACTCACATTACATGCAAGTATTTGTATATAACTTTTAACTATTTACTTAAGGTTTTGGATTACATGAGGAGTAGAACGCCTTTGTGTGTTTGTGTGTCTATGTATAAGTTTTTACTCCTGCCATCGTCTTTCTTCTCAATGTTTGCACAAAATGAACCAACCACACAAAAGCAAAGAGCTGACAGAGACTTTTTTTATATGGCTAAAAGATTACATAATCTGATTCTCAGTGTGCAGTGTACACATCCTTGCTCACACTAACTTGGTTGCAGATGGAAGGAAGCACCACACGTGCGCACACCATACTCTCACTGTCTCTTTTCTGCTTACTCAAACATGCTTTGAGCCTGTGCACACACAAGCATACACAGGCACACACTCTCCGGGGACACCACCCCTACTTTAGTCGGCAAGCTGGACCCTCAGTGCCCCGAGGCATTGACGGAAAGACATAGAAAGAGATCAGTGGACCCAGTGATGTGTGTTGTTTACACCCCCAACTCCCACTCCTCTCTCTCTCTCTTTCTCTCTCTCTTCGTCTTCCTTTTCCCCAATTCTAAGCTGCAAATTCAGCAGTCTGTCACCTACACTCACAGCCTTGTGAAATCACACACAAGCATTCTTTCCATCTTTATCTGCTTCATTCACCGTCTGACAGAATGTGCAGCCATGCACATGACAGTCACCTGCAAAGTCAAGGGGACAAACTTTTCTTTTCCTTTTCCCCCTTTATAAGCAAGAAACTAAGACACCCTCAGTGACGTCTCAGCAGTCTCACCTTCTGTTCCCTGAATTATACATTCACATCAGTTGCAGGATTACATGCTGACTTTAAAAATGTCATCTGAAAAATGCATCAAGTCGCAAGGACATCACAGTCCTGAGGAACAAGTAGACTTGGATAAAATATCTTACTTGATGAAGCATATAAACAGGAAGTAGGCCTTTCTGTTCTACTTCTGTGTGCACTTGAACTACTTTTCCTGGTGCGGCAGTCTTTTTCATTGCTTTTTCTCTTCATGTGAAATCTATTTTATGTAATTATTTTATTTTTATTTTTTGCATTTATTTGCATGTTTATTATCATACATGTGACCTATGTATTTAAGATACATTTAGCCATATGTCCTTGGCCCTGTTCTTTCCTGTCTAAAGATCTGCATAGAATTCTTGAACTCTCTGCAAAGGTCCTTGGGGGGCAGGTTTTCTGCTGCCTTCAGTTCATCAGTATAGAAATATTTCAGGCAGCCTCTTCCTCATCCAAACATCTTCACTCTGCCAGGATAAAGGACTAAGGCCAGGAAACCAGAGGAAGATGAGAAGCGTAAGATGAGGGGAGAAGCTAACAAAGGATAATGAAGGATGTCATTGTGTTGCATTATGGCTGATTAACGTGCTCTGCATCATCACCTTCAAAGGTTTAAATAAATTAAAAATATATTAATGTAAAAAAGGTGGAAATTACAATGAAAAGTTAATCACGATTAATTGTGGTATTTAGCCGATAATGATTAATTTGACGATTAATCCCCTGGCGTCCCTGGACACACTCATGTCCTAGTCACATGACCAATTTAGTGGGAAAGATTTGCTCTTCAATCTGTTCCAAATTGTGTCAAAATTACAGACTTCAGGCTATACATCAAATTTTAAATTGTGTTGATAGATAAACAAATTACAGAACTTTTTTTTTAAATGTTCATCATATTTGAAGCTGAGAGGAGAAGCGAGCGGACTCTGCCTGGTGGCATTAATCATATTAATCGTCAAGTGCCAAAAAGTAATAGATTAATGTTTTTCTGACGATTAATTGCACAMGATATGATTATGTCCAGCCCTAATATATACGTATATATAATTCTGCTTACTCTCCACCCCTTATAAATATAGTCTCACTCCCCACCCCCCCATACACACACACTTTTTTTTTTATAAAATGGGTCTGAAGAACATGCGCTTGTAAGAGTTGGTGCAGTAAGAGAATGGGTTTCAGTATTGTTTCCTTCATTTTACAGTGGTTAATATATCACATCATTTAGATGGTTATTTCATTTTATTCTTTAGATGATTGACATTTATATTTTCTTAGAATCATCAAGATAATGTTATGAAAACATCCGGCCTTCACATTTGTTTTCTCTACCTCAGGTGCCCTATCTAATCACCCCTATCTATTCAAGGCTGAAGCAAATACAATAAGWTATTCACAATTGCACTAAAATAAGACACAGGCAATTTATAGTCATTTACACACACTTTGACATTTTTTAGGGCCTCTGCTCGGAGCCACACTTAACTCCATTTAATATGGGTCGGCTGTGAAACACCCCTCCCCTACTTTTTTCCTGCCTCTGCTTCCCTTGCTTTTCTCCTTTGTCTAATGAAATGCTAAATATTTGTTACTTGAGGGCACCATTAAAATGTTCTTCTTGGTGGTTAGATCTTCAAGTCCTGTTCTACTTAATGAGCTCTGGTTTTATTAGTTCCAATGCAGTAAAATGGGACCTTGCTGACATTGGCCCRCCCATCTGTCATCAAAGAGATATGACATGTACACTTTTCCTTTGACTTGTCTGACTATGATAAGTAGGCTTTAAGATTTATACTTTTCAGTTCTTGCTGTGTTGAGATACTGCATTGGTGAACTGATTTCCAAGACAGTAGTTTTGAGTAGGGCTGAGGCTAGATTATCTTAGCCTTTATTTGTTTGAGGTTCCGTAGTATGATACTACTACTACTATCACATTCAATAGTTTCCATAATGTTGAGTTTAAATAATGTTTTTYTAACAAAAACTTTTACACTTCCAACAGGTTGTGTTTCTGGCCTATGTTGTTTGGTCACCATAACATTCATTTTCATCTGTATTTTCTGCCACCTATCCATGGTTGGYTTTTGGAGGCAAAAAGTCCTGGAGGAAAACCCAGATATCTCTCCCAACAATGATCATCAGTATCCAGCTCCTCGTGGCAGGTCCCAATTTTTTTGCAGGTCAGAGAGTATACAAAATTTCTCCAGCAAATTGTGTCTGCCCTGGAGTCTCCCTTCAATGCCTGGAAAACCTCTATGGAGACATCCTAGTCAGCTGGCCAAACCACCTCAGCTGACTCTTTTTGATGAAGAGGACTCTGAGCTTCCCCTGGATGATGAAACTATTCACTTTCTCTTTAATTCTGAGCTGGGCAACTTACTGAGAAAGTGCATTTCAGCCACTTGTATCTCATTATTTTAGTTATGATCCATACCTCTTGACTACTCATGATGGATCCATGAACCGGGAGCTTTGCCTTTCCACTAAACAATTTATTTACAGTAACAGACCAAAGAAACATGCGCAATACTGCAAACAATGCTTAGTTCTTTACCTTGTAACATTCATTTAATTTTAACATTACCATTTGCCAACTAGTAGTTTTCAGTAKGAGAAAATAAGGGTCCAATAGAAAATAAAATAAGGGCTTTAGCTGCTTTAAATGTCCAAGTACCTGTTTGTCAAAATAAAATKATCATGAAATAGATGGTAAATAAAATGATCATGAAATAGATGGTCTTTGTACTTTCTGCAGGGWAAGGAGAGAAGTTTACTATGCTGCCAGTATGGGTACAAATGCCTCATCAGTTCTCTTTATTACCTGCACACAGACACATTGGCAGACTGTTCTTGCTTGAGCAGCCAGTTCTATTCCTAAATGAATTAGCTTATTCTTTTTTTTTTCTGTTCGCCTCACGTATGTGTCCCTTGCGAATCCCATTCTTCCGCATTTCTCCTTTCCAACTCTTCCACTTTTCTTTCTTCAATTCATCTGCTCTTGCTACAGTACCTACACACTATCATTCCCATTTTTCTCTTTCCCATCTCATCTTTAATTCAACTTCTTTGTCTCTCTGACTCCCTTATTCCCCATCTCCCTTTTACACTTTTTCAATCTAAGCCCTGAATTAGGCGTCCTATTTATTAATCTGCCTATCTTCTTATGCTCTCCAATGCTCTTACTGAAGAGAATACATCGTTCATTGATTCATTTATGAGTCTTTTTTGGCAAACTGCTTTAGGTTTCTGCATTTTCCTTAGTGTACAGCTTCATCTACTTCATCTACTTTGTCCCTCATGCAAATAACAGTACATTCWCTATTCATTCAAGAAAAACATTGAAGACTGCCATACTGCAACAAAATGTTATTAGCCGAGTAATAAAGTTTGCAGTATTGCAGGATACTGTTGGCCAATTATATATTTATATCTGTAAACAAACAAACTTAACTTTAATCAAACATGGATACTACTTTGGTCTATTATGACATGCAAATAAAAATAAAGATGAAAATGAGATGGTATATCAGTTTTTCGGGTCAAACACCGTAATTCCCACATTTGTCAACATTTTATATTTCACACCATTATTAATTCCTTTAAGTCTCAGTGATTCTATTCATATAAACATCAAAATTTAGATGGTTCGTTAAAAATGTTCTGTTATAATTGCTTGACTCATTAGTCCAACTAAGAGGGTTTTGAATTATTGTCAAGTGTCTATTAACATGACTACTTGATTACTTAAAAAGAAAACTTACTAGCTCTGCATTTCTTCCATTTAAATGCACCAATATGAGCTTTTTTTTGTGTGAAGATTCAGGTTTGAGAAACATTTGATGGACTGATAAAATGTYAAAGGGGCAATATCATGTAAAATCAACTTTTTTGAGTTTTAATATCATGTTATAATGTTATACTCTCATAAAAAACATGCCCAAAGCCTTGCTTTGACTCATTCATGCATGTTTGAGAAATCCTGCAGCATTTTTAGGCAGCCATGCTGAGGAGCAAAACGACAGGTGGAGACCAGAAACACCTTTTGGGACCAGAAATGCCTCTGGGATGTGTCTTTAAGCCGAACTTCCTCATGGCGGAGTGCCCCCCCCTCCCCACACYCCGCCCATGACTCCTGCAGGCTCTTGGGTCAAATTGAAAGTGAAACTTTGTCTGCTGTGCTCYTAACACTAGTCCTCACTCAGTGAAGCTTTTTTCAGATTAAAAATACCTTTGAGGAAATGTATTTTCAGTTGCCAAATAAACTGCATCATAGCCCCCCACCCCCCACCACGCACCGAAATAGGCGGGACAGAAGCAGAAGGTGTTTCTTAAAGACACAGAGGCCAGTTTCAAGGCATTTAGAAGAGAAAGTGATGAGAAGATAATTTTATTTTCTATTCAAACATAAAAACAGCATTTTAACAACAGCTAAAGGTGACATTGATACTTTAGTATGGTATAGTATTTAAATGTGTACCTGAGAAACACATAACATTGCCTCTTTAAGCACTACTTTGTAATTCAGGTCAGTCCACTGTTACTGTGCAGTTTCCTTGCTTGCTAGCCTGCAGAAAACTCTCTACATTTTGAGTAAGGGACTACTCTGTTAGTTTTTGGGAGTGTGTTTTTGTACATTTTAAAGCTGCTGTCCTTTTTTCCTCCTTCTCTGTCTCGCCTTAGGGAGAGACAGTTACATAATCARGATCTCGTCATCCCTGCACTTGCGATTCCCGCTGTTGTGCGAGTCTCTTTTCTTACCTTTCTTCTYCTTCCCCTACAAACTACTTTTCATGGTTAATACTTACGTTATCCTGCTAAGTCTCGCATGATGTGATGACAWAAGATAACCTTTCATTCATAACTTGACATTTTGAACCGTTGTATTAACAAAGATAAAYGCCAAAAGGTCAAAAACTTTGTATTCGTAAAAAGACTACTGGAAACAAACCTCAGTGTTTAACAAACCTATTTTATAACTGGCTGTTCGGTGTTTTGTGTAAGTACAGAACAGTAAACTTTTTCAAAAGAGAAGAAAAATTTCATTCTTAACCTTGGAAAATGGCCATTTACAAGAGCAATGTCAGACATTTGAATCACGCTACAAACTATRATTCACTTTATGTGGGAAGTGATCCAGAGACTTCAGGGGGATTTCTTTAGATATTATGATGTTGGTTTTCCTCATTTTGTCCTGTCCACTTACTTGTTTAATTTTCCCCTTTGTTTTAGGCTTTCTGTTGCTACTCCTTCTGAAAATGAACCYGTCGTTTCTAAACTCGTACATCATTCTCACTCTCTCAGCCCTCACCAGCAATAAGACCAACTACTTAGAAAAAAACAGGGGAAGCAGTGATGCCACCCTGTAAAACCAGTAGCTATGGTAACCATTTTGAAACCCAGGAAGGCTGTTTATTAAAAAAAATGATTGATTGCTTTTATATTGCATACTTACACACYATAATAATATAAGGTGACCATACGTTCTTTTATTTCTCCTTTTTGAAATTTCCTTTTGTAGTTTCCATATTGTTTTCTCAAAGACAATAAATCTCATTGACCCAAAAAACATCTTATAGATTAACAAAGATAACAAAGGGCAAAACCCAGGACAATGCACGCTAAAATTGCAGCCCACTTTTCACAGCATGTGGCAAAGGCTGGTGGACAGATTTCTAGAACGACCAATTTTACCTATTTGGCTTTAATGTTACAAAAACCCTTATTTAGAGTATCAATGCAGGTAAAATTCTCTTAACCTTGGTAAAATTTTCTTATGATTAGTCTTGAACATTAAAATACTCATTATAAACAGTACCATGCACAGTAATTTGAAGTTTAAAGGCTCTCACATACTCGAGCGTACTGTGCGCATTCCACGAGCTATGCGGACTCTGCGCATATTGTCCGTGGGCGGTTGAGAGTTAATACTCGAGCGTACTGACCGCCGGACAAATTCTTTAATTTCTCGCAATTTCAGTCGTGATGTCAAGGATCAGGAGGAAGAGATAGTTTGCATGTTAGCTTTAAAACAATAAAATAAAAGAACTACCTTACCCAGGATCTGAGCTGTTTMCTCCCACAAATTTGTTGCTCGCTGAAAGTCTTTATATTCCTTCATTGATGTGTCGTAAAGTTTKCTAATCTCCATGAGATGCTTTTCAAGATTTGACTCCATTTTGTCCACAAGCGACACAGATTCTCAACTTTATYAGCTTGGTGTCGCACCCAGAACAGTACATGCCATTGTGCGCACAGCGGACGCGGATGTAAAAAATTGAYCTCTGCTCAGACCAGTCCGTCGGATGTCTGCTACGGGTCCGGGCGGACTGAAGTATACCAGAGTATGTGGGGGCCTTAAAGTTTAGTGGGGGAATCAGATTTACATTTTTTTTATACAGTTTTCAATTGTCTTTGTGTGTCTCCATAGACCCACATGTGCATAATTTGYTGTTGAAGCACTAAAAACTATTAGAATCGAACTGACTGAAAAGCAAAATCTGTTCAAGGAAAACAAGAATTTCTAATCATAGTAATCAAACTTAAATCAAACAAACCCTCCTATGATTTCTGCCTCTTTATATTTTCCACATTTCATTTTCAGCTACATCTCAATCTTAAGTCATTGTGTCATGCCATGTCAATGACACGTTTCTTTCCTACAACTATGCCTTTTTTACGGCTGCTTCTCCCTCTGTCAAGACTTTGAGGACTGAAAATCTGTATCATGTGCAGTCAAGCTGGAGTGGTTAGCTTTAATTGCGTGCTTATTCCTTACCGTTGTTTTTGATTGCTCTGATCTTTCTCTGCTTGATCATTTTTTAATGGCCACAGACAGACACAGCCCCTGCTCCAGTGAGGGGAAAAAAAACAGGCCACTTGATATGAGGCTTCATAAGCCGAGGTGAACGCCTCCAGGAATGATGTGTGTGGTTTTGTGTCTGTCTGTGTGTCTCAACTGTGAGCAATGCTTGGATCGTTTTCAGAGATGTCTGGTCCTCGATTCCGGCTGAGGAGGATGGCACCCATAAAGGATATTAGCACAGGTACAGATTTTTGTTTCCTCACGAATCACTTTGATTATACACCCATTGGCTCTGTTTCTATGGTAACCCCATGCCCCTTTTGGTTCACACGCTCGTTCCACCAATCTGTCAGGTGTAAGTTAAAGCTTGTTGTTAATAGTGTTTTGTTTGCAGGTAGWTGGGCCTTCTTGATCTCACAAACACATCTAAGTAGGTGTGTTAGATTTGTGTCAATAAGTATAATAAGTTGCACCATGATAGCCTTGTGTTGTATTCAAGCACTCGGCGGCTGTGTGAGCGAGTCGTGTGCAAGCATGTGTGCGTTAGCAGCATAAGTTGGGGTCATTTTAGGCGTGTAAGCTGAGGTTGAGCAGTCTTGCCGCCTGCTTGCTTTCTCTTTGATGGGAGAACATCTGTTGGCTGTGATACGAAGCTGRGGAGGAAATCTTTCTCTCTTCCTTTCCATCTTTCCCATCTCTCTTACCCATTCCCCAGCTGCTCAGCTTTCTCCCTTCACCTAAAAAACCCTGTYCCACACCACCTGTGCAGTTTTAATACATAATTCATCTGTTAAAGTAGCCACATTTAAAAGACTCAAACCTTTCTGTCATCAGGCTTTCTGTCTCTGACAGAAGTTGGGATAGTTTCTTCTGTTTAATATAGTTTTTAGTGACATCCATATGTAGAAATCTAGTCAAAATGATAATTCAATAAGCATCGCTGCTATTTGAATTATTTTTTTTGATTGGTGTGAATTTGCCGTGGACACATTTTTCAACCTTCAGTCAACATAATTTTAATTTTATGCAGATGTCTAGCCACCTATTGTACATAGTTTTTTTCCCATCATACATACGGGCACACATGTGGAGCAGAGGACTGCCATCTAAGGTGCCCGGGGAGTGACTGGAGGGATAAAAGACCCATTATACTCCATCTGAAGCCCAACAGTCGATGTTTGGTCACTTGGCTGTTCAGCTTTTGTTTTGGCACTCACCTTTCWTAGCTCGAGACACACTGCACCGAGCTCCTGGGAGACCCTTCCCCCTGTGATATACGTCGCAGCACATGGTTTYTTCCCACTGAAGTCTACACAGTGGGATGGAAAAAAAGAAAAAAACTTTGATATTCAGCATCTGTCCACAAATCTGTTCCAGTTAAAGCTTCACATCTTTCTGAAGACTGATTCCTYCATGCAAAATGTCAGTTTTTTTCTCCGTAWATGACTTTTWGACTCTTTGTTTGCTTCAGGGTACAGCAGTTGGATTCTGGAAGAGAGTAGTTGAAGCAAAAGGCAACATTTGAGCACTTTTAGCATAAACAAATACACCCACTAACTTCTGACCCATYCATCCATCCATCCATCCATCCATTRTATGTACCCGATTATTCCTTTCAGGGTCGYGGTGGTCACTGGTGCCCATATCCAGCAGTGCGAGGGGTGGGGTACACCCTGGACAGGTCGCAAGTCCATCGCAGTAACTTCTGACCAATCACATAATTTCTTATGCTGATGTGTTGTGAAAGGTTCTCGTGGCGAGTTGTGACAAGAGGGAGCCGAAGACTCGAAGTTGCAAACAAAAGGACACAATTATCGTCATGCRAGCTGATTTTGACAGTTTGAAGGGAGTTTGTGGAGGCCTGAAGGGCCCACAGTGGGATAAATGAGGGTGGAGGCAAATGTGAATCCTGCACCTTCCCCCATCCAATTTTTTTGTGCCAGTCAGGGGATTCCAACCTGCAACCTCCCGATCATAGACCAACTTCACAGTTCAGTAGGCCATGTAAGACACATTTGACTGTATTAGTGAGCTCACAAGTCCCCTACTGTGTAAATTACAATAAAAACAACAATGGTTTTGCCATAAACCTTTTCCACATGGTTCATTTGGGTTGTTTTACCTCAATGTAATATATTGTCTGTTTATTTATTGCTGCTTTTTATTGCAGTTGATGTGATAAGCCTGATGTAGCTCTAAACTTGATGTACTGCTGCTGTGTGATTTCAGTATTTTAYTGTGTCGAAGTAAGCTTGTGTGAAGCTTGACATGTTTTGTTACCAAGTYGTCTTGTGTGGCCTTGCAGACCAATAAGATAGTATGTTTACCCAGGGTGATAGAAAAAGCCACATTATTATTTGTACTTTAACTAGTTTTTCCCAAGGTCACAGCCATATATATGCGTGTGTGTTTCAGTTTAAAAGTAGCACTTGTGTGGATTAGATATGACTAATAAAATAATTAAAAAGGAATGAAAATATTGTTCGCCACACCGCTCCTCTAAATCATTCTATCCTTTTGCCACAACTGCTTATCCTATTAGACCACCACAACAAGGCAAGCTATCAGAGTTAATGGGCAACATTACTGACCTTTCTTAACCCAAGAGACATACTTTTATGGACTACATGGTGTGTTGAGTTCATGTTTTCTCACTTTAAAGTATGAGAGCAACTTAGCCATTGCATGTCACTCAACTCACTGTCCATTCAAGATCAATAAAGACATGTTCTCACACGTAGGCAGTTCCATTTCAACTAGATGTTGTCAAAGAAACTGAAAAGCCAAAGCATTTTGTGACACATCCAGTCATTGTAAAAACAGTCAATAAATCAAAGTGTGGGACCTGGTAACTTGGCTCTTAGTCACTAAAGCCTCAAAGATTTACCTGACACCAGCCTTTCATCACATTAGTCACTGGCAGTGAGTCATGTTGGTTTTAAAAGCTAAGAATTGAAAAATGAGTATTTGCTCTTTACAGCAAAATAAAACACGTTGCTCTACATAATGGAAAAATGTCTTCATAGAAAATATCTATGCTTATCAATTATTTTTAATTTATGAGACATTATCGCATCAACTTTTAAAACAAGAGTTTTCATCAATTCATCTGACATTGCATGTATTTATCAAGAAATAAAATGTCATTCCCACATCCTTGAGTAAACACAAATTGTTGATTACAAAACAAACTAAATTTAAGTATGCTGAKTATTAATATTCGACTTAAAAGCATGCTGTTTTTGCCTATTACAATGATTTTATTAATCATAGTCTGAAACATAATAAGCTAATCATAAAGACAACTAGCAGAGCAAATTATCAAACTATTAGACAAATTGAACACCTATGGCAAAAATGAGAATTAGGGTTATCTTCTTATGAACACTGAAATGTGATTTAAGCAGAGAGTGTCACATTGAGGACATGACAGAGTTGGAGGATTTCCATCCAGTTTCCAAACTCCCTGATACAAATGGGATATGAYGGCATTTGTAGGAGGCACAACCCCTAATCACAATCCATTAGACCCCAAGGATCAATGTTAATGTTGAAGTACCAGATACACCAGATGTTCTTTTTCCATGTCCTCTCTGGTTAGAGCTGCTTTGGTGACATGAAGCATTGTTTTGTCATGGCTGATTGGTGTACACACTATAGAWACAGCTCTTCATTATAGTTGTGATGAGGTAAAGTGCTTTTTGCTGAAGCAGCTGTCTGTCTTGTTGATCACTCCTCAACTCTAATGGTTTAGTCAATACAGACAACATTGCCGAAGAACAGGAAATCCAGGGTCAATCACCTTTCTGCTTTACAAACCAGGACCACTCATTAACATGACACTTTCACAGATTTTTAATGAGCTCTTCCTCGCTCAGTATGCCAATCAAGTTCTTTTCYAGGCCTAATTTACAGTGATAACTTCTGCACATTATTTTATGAAGGTCACTTTTAGTACTGAAATATAAAGTAAATGTAGCGTCATGAAACAGATTGAGAACGTTGTTCTACACAAGCCTTGGGATTTTGAGTCAAAGATTAAAGGCTGTGTTTAACTTTTAATTTTGATATCAGTCCTGCAGTACATTCTTCTGATGCTATCTCCTGTTGTCGTTTTCTGAGCAAGGCTTACTCATTTACATCTAACAAGATAAAATTAATTATAAGTAAGTATGATTCCACTTTATTCTTATATGTAGCTTTAAGCCTTTTGAAGTGAGTTACTTGAAAAGACTGTAAGTGAGCTCAAAGATCCAAAAGAGAAAAACGTACCCTCAATTGAATTAATGAACCATTCTCTCCAAGGGGGATTCATCAGGGACATAATAGGGGCTAAATTGATTAACAAAGTGCACTTTTATGAATAACATGGTCCTATTGATTTCAATTGTCCTCCAAGTGTGATTGGGTAATGAATTAACAATGGAGCTATGTAAAACCCACACAAGACGGATAACTTTATCCTCCTTACATCTTACTGTGTTTTATCAACTTTACAATTTTTATTTATTCTTTTTGGAACAACTAAAGTGTGTCACAGATTAAGTGTTAAATTACCTCATTCTCTGAGATGTGTTGAAAACTGAGTGATGTGCATATTGCAGCTGTCACTGAGTCACATACAGTAGTACAGTATGATGTTCTATGTAAAGCTGTTAATATTAGATTGTTAAAATAGGTGACAACCAAAGCATTTTTTTGGTAAAAAATTTTTTTTTAAATTTTGAGTTTTCAGGGTGTACTGTTCTTAGTAAACTATTACTTTTGCCTCAATCAGAGGAGTTCAAATATTTAGGTGTGTTGAGTGATGGTAGGATGGAGTGTGAGATAAAGCAACAAATCAAGGCCTCATTCAGAGTAATGGGGAGTTATTCTTGGCTGTCAGAGAGAGAGAGGGCTAAGCTGTGAAAGGCAAAGCTCGATTTCCTGGTCCATCTACATTCCAACCCTCACTTATGGCCATGAGTTATGAATCAATACTAAATCAGTGAGTTTTCAGGTACAAATGGCTGAAATGGGCTTCCTCTATAAGGTGGCCAGGCCCATCCTTAGAAATGAAGATAAGAGCTTTGTCATCTGGCGGGAGCTCGGTAGAGCTGTTGCTCTTTCATGTTGAAAGGAGTCAGCTGAGGTGGCTATGGCATTTGATTAGGTTGCCTCCTGGGTTTCTGCCTTTTGATGGTTTTACAGGTGCGTCCCACTGGAAGGAGACCCAGTGCAGAAGAAGTATTTACTGGAGGGTATTTTTATTTGCTCTGGCCTGGGAACACCTTGGGATTCCCCAGAAGGAGCTGAACAGTGTTGATGGAGAGTAATGTCTGGATTTCCCTCCTGGACCTGATGCCCTTGTGACCTACAGGAGCAGATGGAAAGGGATGAATAGATATGTTTACCACTTTACTTTTTCTGCAAAAAAAATTAAGCTGTTTTTTTAATCAACTAGATGCTTCATGAACTATAGTTAAACATAGCAAAACACAGGATTTTCACATCTTGTGTTTGAAAGAGGTCACAGTTTGTTTAAAAGAATTCCCACAGCTTCAGTAAATTATGCAGCATTGTATGCATGTAAAAGGTTTATTTTTACAAAACGTACACCATTTTCTTTTCTTGATTATGCTAACTATGCAAATGGATTCAATGACTTGAATGAGACATCCTTTAAAATTGCAATGCAACGTTGCCTTTTGCACCAACATTGACTGTTTCTTGTCTGTGTTGCTTCTCAAAGCATACAAAACCTTTAGAAACAGCTGCCCTAAAAAGATGAGCACTAAAATGAAACCCTTTTAGACAGAAGGCCACAAGTTGCTGCAGCAGTGTGCAGTCAATGTGTTTATCCCTCAGTCACTGTTACACTTAATCAGTTTTCAAGTAAGCCTTTCATTTTTTTTTTTGGCACAGTCTGTGTTCAGTCTTCCATCTGTCTGTTGTTTCATCAACCTGTGATCAAATATGTGTTTTTTATGTAAAATCTTTGGTCTTCCAGGGTATTTTATCCTCTTCAAACTTAAAAAGATAATAATAATAATAATAATAATAATAATAATAATAATAATAATAATAATAATAATAATTTGTCAGCAAGCCAATCTGCAGATCTCTTTAACTATCTAAGCAGAGCTTTGCTTGCTCTTAAAGATCTAGACTTAAGTCAGCACGTTTTCTTCTGCTGTAAGCTGACAAAGACAGCCTTAACAATTTTTTTTGCATCTTGTTATAAAGCCTGCAACACAAACATAAAAATGACATTTAATTTCAGCTGTTAGTTTCAGAGCTTAGGTGTTTACATGTGTAAACACATCATTTACCTAATTTCCCTCTGGGATCAATAAAGTATTTTTGAATTGAATTGAATTGAATCTGAACTTATTTTATTTAGTGCACAAAGAACCTGTGATGGACCTATCCAGGCTGTATGCCGTCCCTCACACATGAACAGCTGGATATGGGCACCAGTGACTCTGAAATAAAGAAGTGGTTAAAGGATGGATGGATGGATGGATGGTTGGATTAATGGATGGATGGATGGATGGTACACAAAGTATAACTAAAGAATCAAGACAGGGACATTATTTAGGTAATTATAAGATTAAAGTAAAATCAGTAGATGATCATACAATGGGAACACTCTTGAACACTTTTTTCCAACTTTATTATGTAATTCTGATTATCACTGTACAGCCTAAGAGCAACCGTTTCCCCGTCATCACATTATACCCCGTTAAATTCACTTGTCACTCATTTTGGTGTAAGTGTGTTCTATATTTCTACTGTTGTGAAGGTCAGCTTAGTCTCCATTATTAGGACTTGTTGTCCTTTCAACTAGAGCTTAATTGCCTGTCAGTTGTTCCCATACACTTCTCACTCTTTCTGCACTCCTCCACTTCCATTCTCTCATTGTCTCTGGCAGCTGGGTGGCTCTTGTGTCTGGCTGCAGTTGCGGAGCAGCAGCAGAAACAGCAGCCACATACCTGCATTCAAGTGGAACAAACAGGATGGTTGGTTGCTCACGGAAGGTCATCAGCCCTGGGCACAATGTGAATGTGTGCGTGACTTTGTGCTTTAACAAGAGATGAAGGGCTTTAGTGTCTCTAATGGTGCACTAAGACCCCCTGCAAAGCAAGTTTACATACCTTATTCTTCTTCTAATCCACAGTCTTTTTGCTGTCTAAATGACTTTAAATCTCACTGTTCCTAATGCATTTTTTACAAATGTAAGATGTTTTATTTTTCTACATAAGACTTGTTGCAGAACTGGTCTAAGCATATGAGGTGCAAAAAATACAAACTTTGAATACGTTTTTTTCTGTGGCATCTGATGCTCTGAAAATACTCTCTTTAATGAATGACTGTCCAATCCTGGTTCTTGAGGGCCACTGTCCTGCATATTTCCCTTGTTTTCCAGCTCCATCACTCCTGATTCAGTGATTGGATGACCACTTTAAGTTCTGCAGCAACCTACTAATCATTAATTCATTCATTCATTCATTCATTCATTCATTCATTCATTCATTCATTCATTCATTCATTCAAAGCAAATATGTTGGAGCAGAGAAACCTCTAAAACATGAAGGATAGTGGCTTTCAAGGACCAGAATTGGACACCCCTGATTTGTTTAGAGAAAAACTCTTAAGTGGGAGAAGTTTGTTTTGTTGGCACAAGCCTTTTTTTGTCACCTACTTGTCTTACAGCCTTGACAACCATATGCCCTTGCAGCTGTACAATGCGTCCAGGCGAAAGTCCACACACGCTACCACTTTAGAAGTGCCGCAGTGACGGCCACCAGGCTAATGAATGGTGACACCTAATCTTTGTCATCCCTAATTGGTGCTGCAGGTTTGATTAAAAGCCGAGTCATGTCAGCTTAGTTGTAAATGTGGGAAGCATGTTTATTACCCAACGTTGTGTATTCCCGGATTKGTAAGCGTGCTTATCATGTGTGCTTACGGGTATATATGTTTGTTATGCTAATATTGCACACACCTGTCTAATGCTGCAGAAATAAAATCCTGGTTGATCTTGAGCTTTGCGAAGCGTGGCTGCGTTTTTGCTCTTCATTAACCTTGCTTGCCCTCAATCCCCTGAATTTCTACCTGTTTACTTTCTGTCTTCCTTTCCTGCTTTGCCCCTTTTCCACAGTGCTTTCTTTTTTTTTTTTTGTAGCAGTTTTGTGATTAATTCAGTTTTGTAATGTAATTTTCCTATTTGGAAATCTCTAGTCTAAACAAAAGCAGAGAAGTTATTCTTATTTTATTTTATTTTATTTTTTTCCTCCTTGTAGCTGTAACATTTTTTATTAAATCTTTTTTTATAAATCATCTCCCAGTTTTGCAAAAACACAAACATTAGTGATATACTATGAATGAACCAGCATATAATGAAAAAAGTGAGACAACCAATTTAAAACGGATATAACTATGCTACCTAGAAATATTGTGAAAATACCATGCAAGTAAATGATTGATTTGAACCAATTTGGTAAATGTTACTGAGCTGTAAAACACTAAATATTTTTCCTTTTGATCCCCCCCAAGACTTTCTTTTTTCTTTAAGGGTATCCTATATACAGTGGGGGAAAATAAGTATTTAGTCAGTCACCAATTGTGCAAGTTCTCCCACTTAAAAAGATGAGAGAGGCCTGTAATTGACATCATAGGTACAGTGGGGAAAATAAGTATTTAGTCAGTCACCAATTGTGCAAGTTCTCCCACTTAAAAAGATGAGAGAGGCCTGTAATTGACATCATAGGTAGACCTCAACTATGAGAGACAAAATGTGAAAAAAATTTTGAGAAAATCATTTTATCTGACTTTTAAAGAATTTTTTTGCAAATAATGGTGGAAAATAAGTATTTGGTCAGTCACCAATTGTGCAAGTTCTCCCACTTAAAAAGATGAGAGAGGCCTGTAATTGACATCATAGGTAGACCTCAACTATGAGAGACAAAATGTGAAAAAAATTTTGAGAAAATCATTTTATCTGACTTTTAAAGAATTTTTTTTGCAAATAATGGTGGAAAATAAGTCAATAACAAAAGTTCATCTCAATACTTTGT
>NW_013952424.1:1903448-1906286 GCF_001266775.1 Austrofundulus limnaeus
ACAAAGTATTGAGATGAACTTTTGTTATTGACTTATTTTCCACCATTATTTGCAAAAAAAATTCTTTAAAAGTCAGATAAAATGATTTTCTCAAAATTTTTTTCACATTTTGTCTCTCATAGTTGAGGTCTACCTATGATGTCAATTACAGGCCTCTCTCATCTTTTTAAGTGGGAGAACTTGCACAATTGGTGATTGACCAAATACTTATTTTCCACCATTATTTGCAAAAAAATTCTTTAAAAGTCAGATAAAATGATTTTCTCAAAATTTTTTTCACATTTTGTCTCTCATAGTTGAGGTCTACCTATGATGTCAATTACAGGCCTCTCTCATCTTTTTAAGTGGGAGAACTTGCACAATTGGTGACTGACTAAATACTTATTTTCCCCACTGTAGGTAGCATAAACAAACAATAAAGCTGTGTTGCTGTGTCTCTTCAGAAAGTTGGAACACAAAGCCCAGTTGCACTTTTGGACTTTTGAGTTCCCCACTCAGCCACACCTCCTGTTCTACAATGAGTCATCCACAGGGAGTTGATTAGCTTCCTTTCGTCCTGACCATCATCTGTTTCTACATGTGCTTAATACTATTAGTCTATTGAAGCTGTACACAAACACGCAGCATTCTGTCTTAATAACCACCCACTCTGTGTGCTGCCCTCCTTGCACTCTTCGAACACACTCACGCACACACCTACTGATGTCCACACTGTTTGATATGTGGCCCAAGGCAAAGCGCTTCTCCCTAATGAGCCTTCTGCCCTCTGTTTTTATCTAGGTAGGTGAGACAGAACTAACCTTGATGCAGCTTAAAAATGATGCAACTTGCTTACACACAGATAAACATAAACTGCTGTGCTTGTGAAAGAACCTCAATGAGTATATATTTTATCAAGTTTGTCATATCACCAATCCTAAGATCCTAACCTCTAATTTAACTTGAAATATATTTCTGATGCAAGTTTGAACAGTAAAATAGCCCCATGAGGAAGTGAGGCACAGCATGTTTTTGGTATTTTGGTAACCAGAAATCTGTTGAAACCACAAGTAGTACTGTATTTTATTAAGTTCAAGGGTCTGAGTTTGGACCTTTTCAGAAAGTTAGAATGTTGTTTAACTAACTTCAGAGTATATAAGATAAGCACAGTTTTCTTTAGTTTTCAGTAGTCTCAGGCTTTTATAATTATAATACCTGATGTGCACCATGATCCAGTAATTAAAATGCCTTAGGCACATAAAAAATATTGGAAAAAATAATACTTCAAGGACATCATGTCTCCACATCACCACTTTGAGCCATTTTGTGTAGCAAAATATTTCAAGGCTTCATCGAAGCACAGCTGCTGTATTGTGTTGTCACTGACCTGTCTTTGTGTTGTAGATCTGGGCCAACTATGAGGAGAAACCAGTGGAGGAGGTTGTGCACGTGTCAGAAGAGAAGGAGCGCGTGACCAACTACAGACCAGTATATGTCACTGAAATCGCTGATACCCTGCACTTCTACGCCCAGGATGTAGAGACAGGTACCTTCAGACTGTCAGTTGTATGAGTGCAAAAATGTATTTGTGACTATTGCAGAAAGCCGATAACATCATACACACATATTGAACTCTCCTGTTATTTAAATGAGGTTTTCAGTTAAAGATAAAACTGCTTCACTGAAAGCAGCTTCAAAGCAGAATTTTCTGATAAACAGAATTTGACAGAGAATGAATGGAAATATCAAATCATACTTCTATTATATGGTTGAAATTGCTGTGTAAATATTAGATATTTTTCCTTCATACTCCATTGGTCAGTTTATCAAACTATGCAACTACACTAAAAATGATTGCTCTTTGGGAAAAATGTGAAAAGGGTGTTCTAACTTATTCCCTTTTACCACCAGGCTGACTTCATGATTGACAACAATCTGTCACTCWAACGTCGACTGCACCACTTGTTACATTCCTCCCACACAGAGAMAAAACAATAAGCATCCCTTTGTTCTTACTAATAATGACTGGAGTAATGAAAATAAGAATAATACACGGGGGAAAACCCTGGTTCACATGTAAACTGGGACTTTGATCAGTTTAGTATTTCAAGACCCATGTAATATATTTATCATTAGAGAAAATCAGAAATGGATAGAATTTGAACTATACAAACAGATTTTTTTTATCTCTTTTGATTCAAAATAAAATTAATTACCAGTATGCATTTTACACATAATTTGATGTCCTAATTACTGCATTTTTGCAACATTTTAATAAGGGAACAAGTTGATACAAATTGGGATCAGTAATTAGAAAAAAACAGATCTGAAGCATTGTTGAAAATGACTCTTCATCATGTGCCAGGTCAAAGGAGCTACCCAGAATTCAGAGGTCTTCCTCTTTCTGCTGCTCCCCATTTGTCTCTACTAACAGTAAACTGTTGGAGGCCATGAAATTGACTTGGACCATCTTTGTAATTTGCCTCACTGACACAATTAATTTACTTTCATTTACCGCCGATCTTACACAAAATACCACTCCAACTATTATGATTCAGTCATACAAAAGCATGAAAAGCCTTTGGCTCCTTTTTGTATTAGTGATACATTTAGGTCCATATATATTTGGACAGAGACAGCATTTTTCTAATTTTGGTTCTAGACATTACCACAATGAATTTTAAACAAAACAATTCAGATGCAGTTGAAGTTCAGACTTTCAGCTTTAATTCAGTGGGTTGAACAAAAGGACAATTTTAATGTGGATACCCTCAAATGAAAGTTGAATGTCTGGACTTTATGTCCATGTACATTATATAACTTTAACTTGAAAATGTTTTAGTAAACAGGTAAAAAAAA